>NC_000075.6:81482063-81744563 GCF_000001635.26 Mus musculus | reverse complement strand
TAGTCAATACTTTAATATTTTCTTACTCCTCTATGTTGGTGACACAAATTTGCTTTGATTTACTTAGAGTGTTTCATTTTTTCATCCAATATATTTTGATCATATTCTTTCCCTTCCTCCAACTTACCTACCTACCCAACTCCATATTATCTCTATCTCAAAAGAAGAAAAAGAACAACCAAAACATGAAAATTAAAACAAACAAAAATGAAAATCAATAATATACAAACAGAACAAAAACCATACATACTCACAGATGCAGAAAGTACATTTCATATTGGTGAACTATTCCTGGTTATGGATGCTGCATTTGAGTGTGGTTTAAATATACAGTGGCATCCTTTGAAGAAAGCTGAATGATGTTGAAATTTCTGTGAATTCATATGTGTATCAGTTCATTTGTGTGAGGAGGACGATGTTTCTCTGTTTGGGGTATGTGTAGATCTGATTTGGCTAGAATTCAGGATCCTCCTACCTCAGCCCCATGGCTGTTAGGATTTCATTATTGTGCCTGGCTTGGCAAAGAATTTAGACTATGACTTCTGTCTTAGTGTTTTGTTGATGTGAAGAGATATCATGACCATTTATAAAAGCAACTCTTACAAAAGAAAGTATTCCAATGGGGCTGGTTTACATTTCAGAAGCTTAGTCCATTATTGTCATGGCAACATGCAGGCAGACATGGGGTTGGAGAAGGAGCTGAGAGCTCTACATCTTTGCAGGTTGCAGGGAGAAAACTCTGTGCCACTAAGGGTGCAGCTTGAGCATATGGGACCTTAAAGCCTATCCCAACAGTAACACACTTCCTCCAATACAGCCATACTTATCCCAACAAAGCCATACCTCCTAATAGTGATACTTCTTATGGGCCTAGCATTCAAACACATTAGTCTTTGGGGCCATTCCTATTCAAACCACCACACTTATTCACCATCTATATCCTGGTAATGTGAACTTTTAAACATACTTTGATTTATCTTAATTTTACTTTTTTAGTTTTATAGTACTGAAAGGTGAGCTTATCTTTACTATTGGAAGACATTTAAACATGGACTTTTAACACTTCTGGAAATTTTAAGACAGAGATTTTCAACCTATGGGTCATTACTCCTTTGAGTGTTGACTGGCCCTCTTACAGGGGTCTAATTTCAGACATTTACCTTATGATTAACAACAGTAACAAATAATTCTGATGTAGCAACCAAATAATTTTATGGTTGGGGTGACTACAACATGAAGAACTACATGAAAGGGTCTCATTGGGAACGTTGAGGACCATTGCTTTAAAAACTTGGGGGTCCTGGTGGTGGACAGAATGCATTTTGAATTGTAGCTACAAAAGCCAAAGAAGAATTGGGCAACATGCACTGGTTTGAATAAGTCTCCCATGAATCCTTGTCAAATATGGTGCTACTGTGAGGTAGAGAGATGGCTATAAGGTGGGGCTTTAAAGCAAGTTCCTCAGTCACTGAGAGATGCCCATGAATGGTATTTGGGTACTCCGGTGGTTTCTTTTTCCGTTACATTTGCTTTTTTTTGGCTATGAGATAAATTTGTTCTTCCACAGGCTCTTTGCTGCTATCATCTGACTGCTGGAACATTGAAACTTGATCTTGAATTGAAACATCAAAAAATATGAGCCAAATAACCCTGTCTCACAAAAATTAGTAAACTCTGGTATATGCTTAATAGAGATCTGACTAATAGAAACAAAGAAAAAATTTACTCCCCAACTCTTCTTCAGATAATGCTGAGGAATGTAGTAGAACACTAGTCTCATGTCAAGTGCAGAGGGAATTTCATGACAGACCTGTAGAAGGACAAGAACTCCTCTGGCAGTCACTGCTCATTTTTGTTACCATGGCACTTCTTTAACTTCTAGATTGTCAGCTAGTACCTCTTGAGGAAGCAACAAATTCATGGCATTAGTCCCCACTCCTCACAGCAGTCACCACCAGTCAATCATGGCACTCCATGCAATACCAACCATGGGATTACTTTGAAATGCAGTGTTCTATACATTCCTCCCAATTTCAGTTGGCATGAGCTTTGAAATTCATTGTCATTCTTCAATGGGCTTAAAATACTAAATATTTTTGGAATATCAGTTCAACCTGAAACATGGTGCCTACTGATATATAATAACCACTTGTAGATGTTTTAAATACTATAAATACTGATTATAGAATATGGTATTTCATATCAATGCCTAATAATGCCATTAGGAAATGATTGGGGAAATAACTTTGTCTCATTAATTACATTAAAAATATGGAAACCAGTTATTTCTAGTTATGTATTCATACAGTTTTGCTTTAAGCCATAGGCATTCCTTGATAATTTAAAAAGTATATTTCATGTGGCTCATGTTTTGAATTGTAAACAATATAAGACATTGTCAGTGACACTTGGCAAATATGCCTACATCCCTACACTCCTGCAAATTATGACTAACTGCAGAATGTCCCTGTAAATTAATTAGCTGGAAGCTGATGCCTGTAGTGAGGCAACCTCTCAGGAGAAAATTCTGGCAGATGTTAGCATGGTTAATAGCATGCTTGTTTTTCTGATTCTGTTTACCAATTGTGAGGAGTATTTGGCTTCCTTCACTGTTGAGTTGTAACATAAGAAGTAGGAAGGTTTTGAAGAAACAATTATTCCAATCTAGATGATAGATCCATCATATTTTGTTTTCTCCCAAATGTGGGCAAGCAAGAGTCCTGGGTGCCATTGCTGTGAGCCCAGGAAGCAGGGCATTATGCCTCTGTAGTGTTCGCTCCATTTAAATAATATCATTTTCTCAAAACCCCATAAATAGATAGCTGTCTACATGAAAGATTAATTTAATTCTGCCTCAGAAATACTCAGTAACAGCAAAATGCTCTTTATACAGGAAAACAAAACAAAAATAGCAGCAGCAGATCCCGAATGTAATATCAGTGGAATCTAAGTAGCATACTTTCAAGTACTGCCCTTTGACATGGTAGATGAAGATGTGTGGCTGTCCATTCATGCATTCAGTGGCATGTAAGACATTTCTAATACACAGACCATCTTACTGATCACAGGGGACATCACAGGTCAAGTTTCAGTGGTCTCTGAATAAGGATGGAGTTTATTTATAAGACTTCACAGAATCCGATGCTGCATTGTCCTGGTTGTTAGGGGAAGACAATGCAAGTGTGGATCCTAGCCACTGAGGGCAGACTCCTTATATGTGAGTCAGCAGCAAATAGTCTCTTAGCTTTCAAGTTCTCCTTGCCTACCAAAAGGAGGCAACCACCTAGAAAATAATTAATTACAGATCATGGAAACAAGAAGGTCTCCTAACTTCTGTGGTTTTGGGTTAATCACAGAATTTACTTAATAAATCCTCCAAGTATTAAAATGAATGGTTACAGCTTGTTAATTCAGTATTGTTCTATGACTACTCTAGATGAATATTCTGTTGATTAAAAAATTCTAAGTCTCGAATGACATTAAAATTTTGTAATTGCATAATTTATGTCTCAATATCTAGTTGTGATATGAAGTAAATTAGAATCTATTAGTATAGCTTATATAATTAACTTGAGAAAAAGAAATTAACTATATTCATCTTGCTAAATATGTATTTAAATATTTGGTTTTAAATCTCCTTTTGTCCAGTGGACTCATTGCATTGCTACTACAACATATTCAATGTCTTCCAAAGACTTTTCTTGTCTTTTTTTTTCTTTTCCATATGAGTATTTTCTTTTTTTTTCCATTTTTATTAGGTATTTAGCTCATTTACATTTCCAATGCTATACCAAAAGTCCCCCATACCCACCCACCCCCACTCCCCTACCTACCCACTCCCCCTTTTTGGCCCTGGCGTTCCCCTGTACTGGGGCATATAAAGTTTGCGTGTCCAATGGGCCTCTCTTTCCAGTGATGGCCGACTAGGCCATCTTTTGATACATATGCAGCTAGAGTCAAGAGCTCCGGGGTACTGGTTAGTTCATAATGTTGTTCCACCTATAGGGTTGCAGATCCCTTTAGCTCCTTGGGTACTTTCTCTAGCTCCTCCATTGGGAGCCCTGTGATCCATCCATTAGCTGACTGTGAGCATCCACTTCTGTGTTTGCTAGGCCCCGGCATAGTCTCACAAGAGACAGCTACATCTGGGTCCTTTCAGCAAAATCTTGCTAGTGTATGCAATGGTGTCAGCGTTTGGATGCTGATTATGGGGTGGATCCCTGGATATGGCAGTCTCTACATGGTCCATCCTTTCATCTCAGCTCCAAACTTTGTCTCTGTAACTCCTTCCATGGGTGAGACTTTTCTTTTGAAGAATTCTTCTTTCTGTTTTCTCTCTGTATGACACAAATATATATTTTTCACTTGGGTATTTTTAAAGAAGATTTCAGTTGTTGATGTTTGCTTGTTTTTATTTTGTTTTCATGTAGGGTCTCATTAAGTAACCAAGGCTGGCCTCAAACTACCACTTAGCCCAAGCAAACTTTGTGAATTACTAGCCTCAACCTGTCTAGTGACAGGCAGCACTTGTGTGTCCCAACTCACTTGGGTACATTCTGAAATCTTGTTCTTCTTTCTAGACACTTCTATCTCATGTTCTATTCTTGGCATCCTTGACTCGATGGCAAGCAGCTTCCTCCTTTTCCTGTGGGATCTGGAACTATGTGACCTGTAGCCTGTCTCTGTTGACTGGGTTATTAGACACTTAAGAGTTAGACTTTGACTGTGATATATATCTGTGTGCTATGGACAAATTAAGGCTGAACAAACAGTAGTTGGCATACAACTTTAATCCCTGCTCTGGAGCAGCAGAGGCAAGCAGATCTCTGAGTCTGAGGCCATCCTGGTCTACAGAGAAAGTTCTTGGACAGCCAGGCCTACCCAGAGAAACCATGTATTGAAAAAACCAAAATAATAATTAATAATGACAACTTATTATTATTGTTGTTGTTGTTGTTGTTGTTGTTGTTGATGAATAACATAGTAAAAACCTGGCAATTAATCAGTTAATGATTCTGTCAATCTCAGAGATAGTGTCACATACGTTTAATGCAAGAATTTGTCCCTCAGAGCCTGTTACACATACCAATCCTCTCTGGAAACACCACACAAACACTTAGTGGTGTGATTATACATCTCTTAATCCAGTCAAATTCATAAACTTCAGGCAAATATCACAGCCCTTCACAGGGGTAGTCAACTAACTGTTCCACTTTATTTCAGAACACAATAGTAGTCTTTTCATTGTTCGGGGAGCACATTGTATTCAACCACTCAGTCATCTGTGTTCACTTGCCTTCCTCAGCTATTCCCTCTAATCTCATGGCACTGCCTCTAACTAAGGAAAGGTTGTTTGTACCAAGTGTGGTTTGTATTTACTCCTCAAGTTTTCTGCAATATGTACAATTTTCTCAGCAAACTTTAGCAGTGATTTCATTATTTCTTATTCACGTTTTACTATGGGGCTGTGTATCTTGTATTAGATACACCTTTTCTTAGCCAATGCAGGCTAGAAATATAATATCAAGTACACTTCTAAATTAAAAAACCCAATAGTTGCAATATTCAGACATAAAGCAAATAAATACTACCAGTCATTCAGTAATTCGGTCTGATATATTGAAATGTAAATATTTTTTGTGTTAAATATTTCCTCCTTGATACATATAAAAATTCACTAACTTCCTAACATACAGAATCTTTTGATTATATTTTGCATATTTCTTCCAACTGTAACTCAAAAGGAATTTCATTTCTCCCTTTTCCCTAGTTTTTTTGAAATCTCAAAACTCAGTATTTCTGCCCTATTCTTCCTTCCCATTCAATGTGCTAAATAAGACCATATTAATTATTTCTGTTTTTACTCTTTTTCCTTACTTAAATGCCAAATTTTAAAGGATGCGAAGGGCCTTGCCCAGGTTTCACACCCTGTCTCAGTAATGTTTCAAGTTAGGATTCAGGAAAAGACCACACTTCCAAACACCATAATCTTTTATCAACATAGAGATGTGCCTTAGTATGCAATGTGCCATGATTTACTTGTGCTTTTTGGTTAGCATCTCTCCATTTTAAAGATTATAAACATTGTTTCCTGAATTAAGACATACAGGAATTATATTCCTCCCTAGTTGTTCCTAGGGAGGAATATAGGTTTCCTAGGTTTCCCTAATTTGCATCTATTTTCCCTTCTGAGTTCTACATTTCTCATTTCTTTATTATGCTACAGCTTCCATATTTTTTATAGTCAATTATTTATATTTTTCCAAATTAAATGTTGCAGAATTTTAGTAATTTTTGTTACCCACAGTTCCCCAGTACTAAGTACTTTTAATGCAGACTGACTAGCTAGAGGAAATTATCTCTCTATTGTCTTTTATGATGTAGCTTGAGCTTCTAGGATGATAATAGCAACATTATATAATTCGTGTCAGGCTACAGATTTGTGGCTTTTTTATTTTATTTCATTTTGTGTGTGTGTGTGTGTGTGTGTGTGTGTGTGGTGTTGTTAGGGATAAAACTAAGGGAGCTATGCTCTAAGCTTTATTTTTTTCCCAATGGTAAGCCCATTGTAGCATTCTTTCCTGCTTTAAAAAAAATCTACTTAAGAGAACGAAATATCCAACATTACTTTTCAAACCCTAGTGTATAAGACATTCTACATGACCCCATAGTACTGTCAGAATAACATAGAAACAAGCAAAAAAGATACAGACAAACAAACAAACAAAACCGGGTACTATCCAAGTTGAACTCAGTTCACAATTGTTCCTGTCAAGCTTAAAGATTGCTACTTGACAGCCATATTCACTACTTTAATTATCATCAAATTTTACTTACCTTTAACTTCCTAATGACCAAGAGAATTGTATGTTTTCCTCCACTGGTTTTGCTTTTAATTTTGGGGGCAATGTGGAGTACCGGGTAGATAGGGTCTGAGAATAAGGTATTGGGAGTACACTTTGACCATTGCACAATTGCTTTCTCAATAGCTTGTCTTTTCATTTTCAGTTTAATTTATCATTATCATTAGAGTATTGTGTGAAAGAGGGAGGGAGAGGGGGTAGGAGGAAGGAGAAAGATGGAGTAGGGTCTTTCCTTTCACTGTGGGAATTGAGGACCATATGCAGACCTTTGGGTTACATGCCAAGTGCTCTTCCCACTGAGCCATCTTCATCAAGTTTCCACTTCATGTGTGATCCTTGCATACACTGATCATTTGGTTTCATATTCTGGAACAATTTGTTGTTAATTTTACTTTTGTTAGCCCCCAACAAGAGCTATGAGATCTTCCACTAAGTTCCCTTCCGACACTCACTGATTATAATCTAACTCAGATAATTCTCTTTCTGTTTTGTGCTAATTGTGAAGAAACTCCAATGCATAAACTTCTCAAGGACATTTCTCCTGTAAGGAATTACACCAAGTTTGTAATATTTTAACTCAAAGAAAAACTTTCTGTCAACCTCGGAGGTGGAACACACTAGAAAGTACCAGAGACCTTGGAGGTGAGACTCTCAGGACTCAAAGAGAGGGAATGCCTTAGATGAAATGCTCAACAGTGGAGAGATGGACTAGAGTCCACCTCCAGTAGAAAGAGAGGCCATCAAGTGAAGGGATATGGTTGCCATCCCACAGTCAAAAACTTTGACCCAGAATTGTTCCTTTCTAAAAGGACTGCAGGGACAAAAATGGAGAAGAGACTGAAGGAAAGGAAGTCCAGTGACCTGCCCAACTTGGGACCCATCTCAAGGGGAGGCTCCAGTAATAGGCCTGAACCTATTACTGATGCTATAATGTGCTTACAAACAGGAGCCTCGCATGGCTGCACTCTGAGAGGCCCAACAAGCAGCTGACTGAGATAGCTACAGATACTTACACCCAATCATTGGACACACATCAGGAACCCCTGTGGTTGAATTAGGGAAAGGCTAGAAGAGGCCGAGGAGAAGGGAGATGATATAGGAAGACCAGCAGTCTCAACTAACCTGGACCCCCGAGATCTCTCAGACACTGAGCCACCATCCAGGAAGCATACAGGAGCTAGTTCTAGTCCCCAGACACAGTAGAGGACTGCCTGATTTGCCCTCAGTAAGAGAAGATGTACCTAACCCTTAAGAGATTTGAGGCTTCAGGGAGGGGGGAAGTCTGGCCAGGGGTGGGATGGTGGGGAGACAGCCTCTTGAAGATGGGGAAAAGAGGAATTGAATGAGGGACTGTGGGAGGGCAGACCTGGAGGAGGGCTGGACTGTAAAAACATAAATGTAGTAATAAAAAAATTAAAAAGAAAGAAAAGAAAAAAGAAAAAGGTAAAAAGAAAAGTGAAAAGCTTTCTCCAGGAAGAGTTTACTTAGCTATGTAATAGACTAATTGGATCTAAGAGTGTTGGGAGATTTAAGTAGCAGTTAATAGCATCCTTGCCCAATGTTTGTGTAGGAACTGCTGTTTTATTTATTTTGTTAAAAGAGTTGATTTTTTTTTAAATCAGGGCAAAGCTTATAAAAATATCTGAGTGGTAAGGACCATTGTTTGTAACACCATTACTCATTCTTTTTTTTTCTTTTAAGATCATAATAAATAATAGTTATGTGGAAAGAGAAAAACCTGAGCATTCTGAGATTTTGCCTAAAGCAGTGTAAATTCAAATAGACAGTGCATCAGTGTAATTGTCCAGTGATTTACAGGCAGCTTAGACACTGTCATAAACAAAAAAATTGCTTCAAAGGTGCCACCAACTGTTTTGATTGCAAATTACAATTTAGGTACTTTATCATGCATTAAAACGACCCATTAAATATCACAACACTTTCACTAATCTTGGGGCCTTTTGCTATAGGAAATGAATCTCAACTAGTTGGTTTCTATTATATTTCCAAACTAAGAAGTATGTTTATTTTTAAGTTTTCTTCTCAGTGAGAAGTTCCAGGTTTTAGAATCCATATTAAAGGAAAACTCGGCACCTTTTTAAAATTTTTTTGAGGAATTCATTAACAAGGAAGAAAAGAATAAGATACATGAAAGGAAAATATAGGTACTTACATGGTATAACAAACATTCTGTTTGCAGAATTTGAAAATAACTAGGATCCATCACTAAATATTTTATAAAAGATATGGTTATTGATTACAGTTCATGGCAAGATTATGTTTACAAACACACACACACACACACACACACACTATATATATATATATCATATATATATATATCATATATTTTGATATATTCTTTGGTAATTTTATACATGTAAACAATGTACTTTTTATTTATTCACTATTTTCTACCCCAAGCCGTTCAGATTCCCAAACACACTATATTGTTGTCCCACCTTCATGTCCTTTAAAAATTAAAATCTACTGAGTCTAATTAGTGTCTTTTGTATGATCATGAGTATGGGGCAATCCACTGTAACATGACTGACCAATTAGAAGCCACACCTCAGACAAAAGTGACACTCCCTCTCCAAGTAGTCGTCAGCTGTCCTCCATACTCCCTCAGATAGAGATGAGTTTTGGGTTTCCCTCCTCAACCATGCTGAAATTCTAGTTGACTTGATCTGTGCATATCTTGCGTAGACAGCAATAGCTACTGTTAATTATTGAGTGCATTGGCTCTAGCATATCCAGAAGAGACCATTTTACAGCAATCTTTAACCATAGGATCTACAAACTTTCTACTTTCTCTTCTGCAAAGTTACCTGTGATGGGGGGGGGGGGGGAGGGAGGAGGGTATGTGATACAGGTACCACATTTAGAGTTCAGCATGTTGACCTATTGAGAGCATCTACAGTAACTAATTTCCACTACAAAAACATTCTCTGATGAGGCAGGGCAGACACACTAATAAAAGGGGTAAAGATGAGTACTTAGCATAAGGACTGATACTGTGTCCATTGAACACCATAAAAGTTGTACATTCTCACTTATAATCTTATAATCTTATAATCTTATAATCTTATAATCTTCCTATACATGGGTTCTTACTCATGTTTATAGTGTTTATAGTGTTTATAGTGGGAAGAATGAGTTTATTTTGGGGGTGCAGGTCTTAAATATAATGAGAGAGTAGTTGGTTATCCCATAACATTCTTGCCACTATTTCACCAAAGGGCATTTCTTGCCAGGTCAGTTATTATTGTGGCTCTTCTGATTCATAGCTACATAAGGCTGTTTTACCAGAGAATGTTGGGTAGAACTCTGTAGTATGAAAGCTGTCCAGTAGGGAGGAAGCTTCCAGTTAATACCAGCTTGGTTTCTTCATGTCCTGTGGCCCAAGTGTGCTGTCTTTAACAATAGATTTTATCATTAAGTGTTTCTGTAAAATCAGGAGCAGTGGCAATAGCCAGTAGATAGTTTTAAGGACAGTATTCAGTAGTATATAGGACAAACAAATAGGAAAGCTAAAGATATGGAACTGATACAGAAATGCACCCGGTAACATAAGGAGAAAATTGGCTTCAATATGCTTGGGCAGAAAACATCTAAGCAGACTGATATCAAACTGCTTTCATCTCATTTCATTTCGTTATTTGAACTTGAGATCAGGAATGTTTTGCTGAATGAAAAATTATAAGCAATCTAAAGAAAACTGTGTTTTTCTTAAACAATGAGGCAAACCCAGTTTCTTACATTAAATACTGCACCTAATTGATGACCAAATCATGTTGAAACTAATTTCTATAGAAGTAAAGTATAATAATTGATGTGTTCCATTCCATGACACTAAATGTTTAAGTTTAATTTTTCCATCAGGTTCATGTAAAGATCATAAACATTATCAAATCTGAGGATACATTAAGGTCAGAATATTTGTCATGAAGTAAACATACTTTCACTATTAACATAAGCCTTTCATTTCTGCAGACAAATAATCTTAATATACTTATTCAGTAGAATGTATTTAATGTACTTGGTCCTAAAATTGCTTTTGAGTTAACCTCAGTAAAAAAAAATAAATCTGAAACACTAACTTTTGATGATTCTATATAAAGCATATCATTGTTGGGACAATTTTATATTTCCTTAATTTTGAACACAACAATATTTCATCATTTTTGCAAAGGAGAATTGCTACTGAATTATAGTTCTGTCCATTGTCTAGATCATATGCTATACATCAGTTAAATAAGTTGAAAACTTTTTTATAATTTAATCTTATTTATCTATTTTACACTCCAGAATTTATTCCCTTCTCTGATTGTTTTTATTCAAATTTTATTCACCCTCTGACTGTTCCACATACCATAGCTCATTGCTGTTTCCATCTCCATGAGTATGCTGCCACCCTCCACCCTACCATACCTCTAAACTCCCCGGGGCCTCCATACTCTTGAGGGTTAGGTGCATATTTTCTGATTGAACCCAGACCTGGAAGTCCTCTGCAGTATATGTGTTGGGGGCTTCATATAAGCTGGTTGATCCTTCCTGGTTGGTGGATCAGTGTCTGAGAGATCTTGGGGTCCAGATTAATTGAGACTGTTGGTCCTCCTACAGGGTTTCTCCCCACCTCAGCTTCTTCCATCTTTTCCCTAATTTAACCACAGGGATCAGCAACTTCTGTACTTTGGTTGGGTGCAAATATCTGCATCTCACTCTTTCAGATCCTCTTTGGGTCTTTCAGAGGGCAGTAATTATAGGTTCCTTTTTGTGAGCACACTATAGCATCAGTAATAGTGTCAGGGCTTGGGATCTCCCCTTGAACTAGATCCCAAATTGGGCCTGTCACTGAACCTTCTTTTCCTGAGACTCCTCTCCATTTCCATCCCTGAAGTTCAATCAGACAGGAACAATTATGGGTCAGAGTTTTGACTGTAAGATGGCAATCCCTTCTCTCCCTTGATGCCCTGTCTTTTTGCTTGAGGTGGGGTCTATAAGTTCCTTCTCCTTACTTTCAGGCATTTTATCTAAGGTCCCTCCTTTGAGTCCTGAGAGTCTCTCGCTTCCCAGGGATCTGATGCATTCTGCAGAGTCCCTCCAACCTCCTACCTCCAGAGGTTCCCATTCTTTCTGCTGGCCCTCAGGGCTTCAGTTGTTTTAACTCACCCAAAGCAGATCACATTCTCCTCTTCACCCCCAACCCCCATCCACTTTCCCTCTCAGGTCACTTCTTCCCTCCCTGTGCTTGCTTTCTTCTCCTTCACAAGTGGGACTGAGGTGTTCTCAATTGGGTCCTTCAGCTTGTTGACCTTTTTGAGTTCTGTGGACTGTATCTGGAGTTCTGTACATTTTTTGTTGTTGTTGTTGGCTAATATCCACTTATTAGTAAGTACATACCATTAGTAAGGACAATATGTCCTTTTGGGTCTGAGTTACCTCATTCAGGATGATATTTTCTAGTTTCATGTATTTGTCTACAAAACTCAGGATGTCCTCGTTATTAATAGCTGAGTAGTATTCCATTGTGTAAGTGAACCACATTTTCTATATCCATTCTTCAGTTTTAGGACATCTTGGTTGTTTCCAGCTTCTGGCTATTATAAATAAGGCTGCTATGAACATAGTGGAACATGTATGTGCTCTTATGGCATGGAGGAGCATCTTTTGGGTATATTTCCAAGAGTGGTACTTCAGGGTCTTCAGGTAGATCTATTTCCAATTTTCTGAGGAACCTCCAGATAGATTTTCAGAGTGGTGGTACCAGTTTGCAATTCTACCAGCAACAGAGGAGCAGAAATTTACAACACCTTCAAAGAATACTTGATACCAATATTCTTCAAACTATTCCATAAAACAGAAAGAGAAGGAACACTACCTAATTCATTCTCAGAAGCCACAATTACTCAGATATCTAAACCACACAAGGACTCAACCAAAAAAGAGAACTTCAGATCAATCTTGATTATGAATATTGATGCAAAAATACTCAATAAAATTCTTGCAAACCAAATCCAAGAACATATCAAAACCATTATTCAACATGATCAAGTAGGCATCATCTCAGGGATGCAAGGTTGGTTCAATATAAGAAAATACATAAATGTTACCCACTATATTAAAAAACTCAAAGAAAAAATCACATGATCTCCTTTGATGCAGAAAAATCATTTGACAAAATACAAGACCCCTTCATGTTAAAAATATTGGTGAGATCAGGAATTCAAGGCCCATACTTAAACACAGTAAAAGCAATTTACTGCAAACCAACAGCCAATATAAAATTAAATGCAGACATCCTTGAAGCAACCCGACTGAAATCAGGGACAAGACAAGGATTCCCACTCTCCCCATATCTATTCAATATAGTACATGAAGTGCTAGCTAGAACAATAAGACAACAAAAAGAGATCAAAGGAATACAAAATGGTAAAGAAGAAATAAAAGTACCACTATTTGCAGAAGATATGGTAGTATACATAGAGACCCCAAAAATTCTACCAGAAAACATCTCCAGCTGATAAACAACTTCAGCAAAGTGGCCAGATATAAAATAAACTCAAATAAATCAGTAGCCTTCCTTTATACAAATGATAAACAGGCTGAGAAAGAAATTAGGGAAACAACTCCCTTCACTATTGTCACAAACAATATAAAACATCTTAGGGTAACTCTAACCAAACAAGTGAAAGACCTGTATGACAAAAACTTCAAGTCTCTCAAGAAAGAAATTGAAGAAAATCTCAGAAGATAGAGATCTCCAATGCTCATGGATTGTCAGAATTACTATAGTAATAATGGCCATCCTACCAAAGGCAATCTGCAGTTTCAGTGCAATCCCCATTAAAAATCCCAACACAATTCTTCAAAGATATGGAAAAAGCAATTCTCAAATTCATCGGGAAAGGCAAAACAAAACAAAACAAAACCAGAATAGCCAAAATAATTCTTTACAATAAAAGAATGGCTGGGGAAATTACCATCCCTGACCTCAAACTTTACTACAGAGCAATAGTGGTAAAATCTGCATGGTATTGGTACAGAGACAGACATGTTGATCAATGGAATAGAATTGAAGACCCAGAAATAAAACCACACACATATGCACACTTGATCTTTAATAAAGAAGCCAAAACTATACAATGAAAAAAGAAAGCATCTTCAATAAATGATGCTGGTCTAACTGGTTGACTGTATGTCAGGGATGGTTCAATATACGGAAATCCGTCAATGTAATCCAGTATATAAACAAACTCAAAGACAAAAACCACATGATCATCTCGTTAGATGCTGAGAAAGAATTTGACAAAATCTAACACCCATTCATGATAAAAGTCTTGGAAAGATCAGGGATTCAAGGCCCATACCTAAACATGATAAAAGCAATCTACAGCAAACCAGTAGCCAACATCAAAGTAAATGTGAGAAGCTAGAAGCAATCCCACTAAAATCAGGGACTAGACAAAGCTGTCCACTCTCTCCCTACCTATTCAACATTGTACTTGAAGTCCTAGCCAGAGCAATTAGACAACAAAAGGAGATCAAGGGGATACAAATTGGAAAGGAAGAAGTCAAAATGTCACTTTTTGCAGATGATATGATAGTATATATAAGTGACCCTAAAATTTCCACCAGAGAACTCCTAAGCCTGATAAACAGCTTCAATGAAGTAACTGGATATAAAATGAACTCAAACAAGTCAATGGCCTTTCTCTACACAAAGGATAAAAAGGCCGAGAAAGAAATTAGGGAAAGAACACCCTTCTCAATAGTCACAAATAATATAAAATACCTTGGCGTGACTCTAACTAAGGAAGTGAAAGATCTGTATGATAAGAACTTCAAGTCTCTGAAGAAAGAAATTAAAGAAGATCTCAGAAGTTGGAAAGATCTCCCATGCTCATGGATTGGCAGGATCAATATAGTAAAAATGGCTATCTTTCCAAAAGCAATCTACAGATTCAATGCAATCCCCATCAAAATTCCAACTCAATTCTTCAATGAATTAGAAAGGCCAATCGGCAGATTCATCTGGAATAACAAAAAACCTAGGATAGCAAAAACTCGTCTCAAGGATAAAAGAACCTCTGGTGGAATCACCATGCCTGACCTAAAGCTGTACTACAGAGCAATTGTGATAAAAAAACTGCATGGTATTGGTATAGTGACAGACAAGTAGACCAATGGAACAGAATTGAAGACCCAGAGATGAACCCACACACTTATGGTCACTTGATCTTTGACAAGAGAGCTAAAACCATCCAGTGGAAAAAAGACAGCATTTTCAACAAATGGTGCTGGCACAACTGGTGGTTATCATGTAGAAGAATGGGAATTGATCCATTTCTATCTCCTTGTACTAAGGTCAAATCTAAGTGGATTAAGGAACTCCACATAAAACCAGAGACACTGAAACTTATAGAGGAGAAAATAGGGAAAAGCCTCGAAGATATGGGTACAGGGGAAAAATTCCTGAATAGAACAGCAATGGCTTGTGCTGTAAGATCGAGAATCGATAAATGGGACCTCATAAAATTACAAAGCTTCGGCAAGGCAAAAGACACTGTCAATAATACAAAAAGACCACCAACCGATTGGGAAAGGATCTTTACCTATCCCAATTTGGATAGGGGACTAATATCCAATATATATAAAGAACTCAAGAAGGTGGACTCCAGAAAATCAAATAACCCCATTAAAAAAATGGGGCTCAGAGCTGAACAAAGAATTCTCACCTGAGGAATACCGAATGGCAGAGAAGCACCTGAAAAAATGTTCAACATCCTTAATCATCAGAGAAATGCAAATCAAAACAACCCTGAGATTCCAACTCACACCAGTCAGAATGGCAAAGATCAAAAACTCAGGTGACAGCAGATGCTGGCGAAGATGTGGAAAAGAGAAACACTCCTCCATTTTTGGTAGGATTGCAAGCTTGTACAACCACTCTGGAAATCAGTCTGGCAGTTCCTCAGAAAATTGGACATAGTACTACCGGAGGATCCTGCAATACCTCTCCTGGGCATATATCCAGAAGATATTCCAACCGGTAAGAAGGACACATGCTCCACTATGTTCATAGCAGCCTTATTTATAATAGCCAGAAGCTGGAAAGAACCCAGATGCCCCTCAACAGAGGAATGGATACAGAAAGTGTGGTACATTTACACAGTGGAGTGCTACACAGCTATTAAAAAGAATGCATTTATGAAATTCCTTGGCAAATGGATGAACCTGGAGGGCATCATCCTGAGTGAGGTAACCCAATCACAAAGGAACTCACACAATATGTACTCACTGATAAGTGGATATTAGCCCAGAAACTTAGGATACCCAAGATATAAGATACAATTTGCTAAACGCATGAAACTCAAGAAAACAAAGATCAAAGTGTGGACACTTTGCCCCTTCTTAGAAATGGGAACAAAACACCCATGGAAGGAGTTACAGAGACAAAATTTGGAGCTGTGACGAAAGGATGAACCATCTAGTGATTGCCATATGCAGGGATCCATCCCATAGTCAGCCTCCAAACGCTGACACCATTGCATACACTAGCAAAAATTTGCTGAAAGGACCCAGATATAGCTGTCTCTTGTGAGACTATGCCGGGGCCTAGCAAACACAGAAGTGGATGCTCACAGTCAGCTATTGGATGGGTCACACGGCCCCCAATGGAGGAGCTAGAGAAAGTACCCAAGGAGCTAAAGGGAACTGCAACCCTATAGGTGGAACAACAATATGAACTATTCAGTACCCCGGAGCTCTGGTCTCTACCTGCATATGTATCAAAAGATGGCCTAGTCAGCCATCACTGGAAAGAGAGGCCCTTTGGACTTGCAAACTTTATATGCCCCAGTAGGGGAATGCCAGGGCCAAAAAGGGGGAGTGGGTGGGTAGGGGAGTGGGGGTGGGTGGGTATGGGGGACTTTTTGGATAGCATTGGAAATGTAAATGAGGAAAATACCTAATTAAAAAAAAGAAATGAAAATAGACCCATATTCGCCACCTTACACAAAGCTCATGTTCAAGTAACTCAAGGAACTCAACATAAAGCCAGATATTCAATCTAATAGTAGAGAAAGTGGGAAAGAGCCACATTGGCACAGGGTGAAATTTCCCAAACAGAACTCTAATGGCTCATTCTCCAAAATCAAGAATTGATAAATGGAACCTCACGAAACTGGAAAGCTTCTATAAGGCATAGGACATAGTTAATAAGAAAAAAGTGCAACCTACAGGTTGGGAAAAAAAATCTTCACTAACCCTACATCTGATAGAAGGCTAATATCCAAAATATATAAAGAACTCAAGAAGCTAAACACCAAAACACCAAACAACCCAATTAAAAAATGTGGTATATAACTAAACTAAGAATTCACAACAGAGGAATCTCGAATGACTAAGAAGCACCTAAAGAAATGTTCAAAGTCTTTAGTGATCAGAGAAATGCAAATCAAAACAACCATGAGATTTCACCTTTCACCAATCAGAATGACTAAGATCAAAACCTCAGGTGACAACACATATTGGCGAGAATGTGCAGAAAAATAAGTTGAAAACTTTAAAGCAACAGGTTGAACTAAATTTAGATGGATTGATATTGTTGATAAAATTTGTACTGTAGAACTGCTAGAAGTGTCCATGGTAGAAATTGACAGAGTAGGAGGGGACCCTTTTCTCTGATTAGAGCTCATGTTTGGGAATAACTGTGTAAAACTGTCAGAGGATTCTACCACACCTTTCTTGTTTTCCTTTCTCCTCCTTTTCTTTACAAGAGTGAATGGAGAGTGTATGAAATAGAGGCTCTGATGTAGACTTTGCTTGGGTTTGGCAGGCTCTCTGCTGATTGATAATTAATCTTAACCCTCTTTGCATGTGCTCAAGCAATCAGAGCCCACATGGGTCTACATAAACCCCTGGGCACAGCCACTAATTGAGTTGCTCTGCATCTTGGCCAGAGTCCAGCTCTCAAGCCAGTACTCCAAGGAGCCTACTTCATACATAGAAGATTTGTTCCTGCTCATTAAAGTCAGACTCACTGGTTCAATCATTCTGCCCTAAGACACTACTCTCACATCTGGCAGGAAACTCACTTGTGTCTGAGGGACAAAATCCACCATTCCTACCTCCCAGCTATTTTTCCTGTCATTGGTAGATAACCTGATATCTCCATAACACTTGTTGCCAACTAGCTCTTGGCTAAAATCTTGCCACCATACTGCTTACTGGCTTCTCCTGGAGAGCTGGTTCCAGCTGTAGTGTCATACTAACCGGGATCAGGCATGTGAGCCTCAAGAGTTGATTATTCCAAGGTTGAAGCTTATATTTTTCAAAACCTCTTTTCATTGGGGTTTAAATGGTCTACAACCTCTCTTCTATTTACTGACCAGAGGTAGCAGAAGATGGTTAATAGCACAGGAGGATGTGGACCTGTTTAGAAGTAGCTCTTTGGGGGTGATTTCAAACTTTGTTATCAGGATATCAGCAGTCCAGTCTAAAACATCAAACATGAATCAGTAGTGGCAGTCCAGTCCTACCAGCAAACCCTAAAAATCTATCAGTATCAGAGGAACATTACAGAATAAACTGAGAGACTCTGCCAAATCAGCACAAGTCTGTGGAAGCAGCAAGAAGCAGCCAGACTACCACGAGGTGTATTTCTCTCTATGAAGTCATGACATGCAAAGATCAGAGAATACTAGTAAAGCTTTTTGAGGCAAACCAATGAAAGAGCATTGTTCACTGTCTGTTGGGTTGTACTTATACTCTTTCCAAACATCACACATTCACTCAAGTGTCTGTCTCAGCAAAACATCCTCTCATAAGACAGCTTCCAGAAAAACATGACATGACAAATCTGAGTCTCCAAAGAAAGAAAAAAAATTCCATTTCATTCAGGTTTAGGGGAAAAGAGAGAATAGCAGTTGAATAAATGAGAGATGTGCATAGAAATGATGACTAGAGATTACAGCAATGGACATGGGGACAGTTCTTTAAAGTAGTCATTTCTATAGGATAGAAGAGATTGAGTAGAAGTTACACACAGTAACAAATAATAGAACATGAATTTGAAAGGAGCAAGGGATTTATATATATATATACATATATATATATATACACATACACATATATATATGTGTGTGTATTTATATATGTTATATATTTTATACAATATTATTATATAATTATATACATTATGTAAGTCTTGATTATATTATTAATTAATTAATATATCAGATTATTATATCTAGTATTATATAATATTTTCATATTATGTGTTAATATATGACATGTATATGTACCAATATCACACACACATATGTAAATATACATATACTTATACTTATACTTATACTTATATATATTTATATTTATATTTATATTTATATTTATATTTATATTTATATTTATATTTATATTTATATTTATATTCATGTATGCAATAGACATTGGTAAGAAAGTGGAGACTGTCCACTCACTGCCTATACCTTCGGATTGCAGCCAATCAATCAATCAGCCAAACAGCCTCATCAAATGGGCTCCAGGTTAGTGAGAGACACTGCCTCAAGGAGTAAGGTGAAGGGTGATAGAGGAATTAATGAAGATATTCTAAGTTGTTCTGTGGTGTCCACATGCACACAACTCACACACACACACACACACACACACACACACACACACACACACACATACACACACATATGTGTGTACTTATATATACATGCATAAATATGTGTGTGTATATATATATGTATATATATATATATATACATACATATATATACATACATATATATATGTATGAATTGACACTCATATTTATAGACACAGACACAAAAAATGTGAACAGGAACCAATGATCAGGATAGAGAATTGCTAAGAAAATTATAAGGTACTTCTGGGAAGGATAGAAATTTATAGTGACATTTTGTCCTATGATAAAATAAGAAGGATGAGGTCAAAACTAGAAAGCAAATGTATGTCATAGAAAGTCAGAGTAAATTATATAAGACTTGTGGAGACTAAAAATTAGAGAGATAGTGTGTGTAAGTATAGTGTTAAACATTGAGGACAAAGGTAAAAAGGGGAGCAGGAAGGAAGGAGCAGCTAGGAAATGAGTGAGAGTCAGCTTAACAGGAAAAAAAATCCTTGCTTATGGGGATAGCAGAATGCAGGACATGAACAGGTTTTAGGAGACAAGTCAGTGAGTTGGAGAAAATTAAGACTAGACCTTAGGTCTGAGCACAACTTCTCTGCTGGGAATCATGAGGAAGTCCAAAGAGGATTCCCAGCTGACACAGAGAAAGGCCACTGTTATCCTCCTTCATCACAAGTGTGTTACTGTGCACCTATGACCCTAGAGGTTTGGGAAATGTTCTAAATTCAGGGAATAAAGAAAATATACTAGAAATCCCTTGTCATTTTGATGAGTTCCCAAATTTTTTAAAGATACTCCTTCAATTCATTCCAGGACACAGGGACTCCTTTGGTCCTCAAATATGGAAAATGAATATGCCCAACCCTTCCCTGTAACATGCTTTTGCATGACAATGAGATGGAGCATAAGGAAACTTGGAATCCTGAGATGGAAATCTCAGCTTTCATCTCATTATATAATCCTTTAGACTACATCCTGAAGACAGGGATACGTTTAACCTGGATGCTCTGAGAAAAAAAAAAAAAAAAAAGACAACTCATTTTCTTTTAAAACATATCATGGCCCCAATCTGAGATGGAGTAGGGAAATGTGGCCACTGGACTGCAATCTAACTTTTAACACAATCCAGACAGGTCTAGCAGATAGTCAGTCAAAGGAGAACCAGTTTCCTATGACCACATTTCACTCTTTTTAAGGGATAAACCCAACCCCTGAAGACAGTAAACTGTATCTCAGTTCAGATATTCCATTGGTCAAGTTTATTTCAATTCTTATGTTCTTGTCATTAGGTCAAAATTCTGTAAGTTCTTATTTACTGAATCTTAAAAATATATCATCTCTTCTTATATAGGATCATTCAAATACTGGATGATCATGGAAATGGTACCTTGGATAGAATCCTCCTGGATAGAAAACTCCTGGAGACCTAGTAGGCTTCTTTTTATTTTATTTTATTCATATTTTTTCTTTCTTCTTAGCTGTGTGAGAGGGCAATCCTTGGTTTTCCTACCGGAGACAATTGCTATAAAAAAAAGTTTCCATCAATGTCCAGACTCTGGATCTGTTAATCCTCCCTTTAAGCTTTCTGTATCTCCTTTGCATGTACAGTACGACCGAACTAGAAAATGTGTGATCTTTCCTAAATGGAAGTAGCATGGGCTAGAATTGAGCACATATGATCCGTCACAGAAGTAAGGAGATCCTCTTCCATTTTCTGGAGGCTGTACTTAGAGAAACCAATGAGTATGAGCTGATCTCAAACTTCGGTTCCTGAAAGTCAGGGAGGGTTCTGGGTGGAAAAGAAGACAGAGAGGGGATGAGGAGAACATGATCAGGTATTGGGCGTGGGGGGGGGGGGGAGGACTGAAGCCCTGAGGGCCAGCAGAAAGAATGGAAACGGAAACTCGGGAGGTAGGAAGGGAGGCAATCCTCAAGAATGTACCAGAGACTTGGGAGGTGAGAGACTTTCAGGACTCGAAGGGAGAGACCTTAGATGAAATGCCCAACAATGGGAAGAGGGAACTTGTAGAGCCCACCTCCAGTAGAAAGTCAGGGCATCAAGTGGAGAGATGGGGTTGCTATCCCACAGTCAAAAACTGTGACCCATAATTGTTCCTGTCTGAAAGAACTGTAGGAACAAAAGTGGAGAAAAGCCTGAGGAAAAGAAGGTCCAGTGACAAGCCGAAATTGGGATCCAGCTCAACGGGAGACTCTAAGGCCTGACACTATTACTGGTGGTATGGTGTGTTCACAAAAAGGGGCCTATCACAACTCCCCTCTGAAAAACCCAAAAAGTAGCTGAAAGTGTCAGATGCAGATATTTACACTGAACCAATGGACAGAAGCTACTGACCCATCTGGTTGGATCAGGGAACAGCTGAGGAACTGGGTGATCTTATGAGAAGACCAGCAGTCTCAACTAACCTTGACTCCAGAGATCTCTTAGACACTGAACCTCTAACCACACAGCATACACTATCTGGTATGAGGTCCCCAACACACATACAACAGAGGATTGCCTGGTCTGGACTCAGTGAGAGAAGATCTACCTAACCCTCAAGAGACTGTAGGTGCCAGGGAGTTTAGAGGTCTGGTAGGGTGAGAGTGAGGAGTGGGGACATCCTCCTGGAGACAGGGTGTAGGGAGGAGGTATGGGGTGGAGAACAGTGGGAGGATAGACCAGGAGGGGCATAAAGTCTGGACTGTCCAAAAATATTAAAGAAAAAAAAAGAATTAACATGATATGAGCAGTAATAGTGTCTGTAGGGGTCAAGCACTCAGAATTTGACATTTTGTCTGGGTGTCAAATGCTTAAAACTGTCTGAAGAAGGAAAGGTTCGTTTTGATCCAGTTTCAGTGTTCGTTCATGGCCCCATTGCTCATCTGGGATGAGCAGCATGTCAGGGAGTGCCTGGCAGTGAGAACTGCTCACTTTCAGGTAAATGGAGAGCAGATAGAAATGGAGGTTCTGGGACAAGATAAGCCCTTGAATACTCTACCTCCTCAATCTCGGATGCAATACCATCCAATTAAGACTCACAAAAAGATTAAAACGTTGATGAAGTTAGAGGTCCCATGACCCCAACTCTACCAATAAAGCCCCAACAATTGGAAATCAAGCATTTTCCATATGAGTCTTCTGAGGGCATTTTAAGCATCATGTTCCTCTTATCGTTAGAGACCTCTGATGTGTCATGTCTTCCTTGTGGTGGGTGAGACATAGACTCCAGTCAAGCTGCCGTCCTAACTGATGAGTTGGATTTTCTAACTAGTTCCTAATTTAGTCAAATCAAACCACAAAGTTTATACTTGGAATTTCTACTAACATCCGAAAGCACAGTAGTTTGGCTTTCTATGTTTTCTATCACAAATGGAGCAAAGCAGACCCATGGAGACTGCTGATGAAATGTTAATATTTGACCATTGCTCTTCATGGTGACTATAAGCTATGCGAATAATACATCTTTTCTTCAAACGGCAGTTTCTTACTTGTGGACTCTGCCTCATGAGACAGCTGCAGCTTGGGCACCCTTAAATCCGTCTGAAATATTTGTCTATTAGAGCAAAGTGAGGACTGGATATCTGCAGATTATGCTTTCTACTTTGTGTGTCACTGAGGGTGGATTATGTGGTCATATTGAGTACTCATATACAAACGTATTTGGTTAAACATTGGGAAAAGAATCTGTTCTTTAGTTTTATATTTTTGTCACAAGGGATTAATGAGAAAGTTCTATTCTAGCCTTCAGGTGCATCTCATCACCAAGGTTTGTTTTAGTAGATTAAATAACAACAAGGAAACACAACCCAGAAGTGGGGAATTTCTGTCTGTTAGCAGAAGGAACAATCTCCTGAGAAAGTAGTAGGTGTAAATTTTGAATGAAGCTAATATTTCTGATTTTATCAGAAAATAGTATTTGTAATTTGATAGTCACATTTTGCATATACCAATATTTGCATAAGTGAAAATTGCTCATTTTTATTGATCTTTATAAAATCAATTTAACATTTTCAAAAGACTGAGGATATTGCTTTTAAACAGTAGAAAAATCAAAATAATATATTCGGAAAGTGATGCATTTTCCTTGATTTTTCTGAAATATATCAAAACCCATAATGGTTGTGTGATTTATTGCTGCATCTTGATCTACAGAAGATGAAGTTAGTTTTAAAAAAATAAAAAAAAGAGTTTATGCTATTGTGCACAGCTTTTTCTAAGTGTCACAGTTAAGCTCAAGAAATGAGAAGAAAAATTCCAATTAAATAGATATGACTGTCATCTAGACATAAGACATTTCTATTTTCAGTATTTTTCACTTGAATTTCAAATATCAAGGCATGTTAATAACTGGAAGATTTCCACTTTTAATAACTTCAAAGAATGATCAAAATACAAGACTGATAGTTTCCCCACCCAGATCTCAAAATGCTCAGGCTGTAAATTACATACAGTATAGCTAAGAAGACTGATTCCCAGTGGCTGCAGGTTTGTCTTCTGGACCTGTCAACTTCTCCAGTTAGAAGTGGTTTGTGTAGACACTTTCCCAACACCTACAAGCATACCTTTTGAGTTTATACACAGAAACAACTTCTGAATATCTAAATTTTCCATCACCAATAGTACCCTGAGTCCTCTTTACTTTGCCTGAGAAAGGGTTCCTTTATGCTTCTAAACAGAGGACTGTAGTATTTTTAGGCACATGAGTAAGTGTCTATGACTTAGACTGGCTTTTCCTACAGAATGGAATGTTCTGAGGGTGCTGGGAGTGTAAGCTTGATGTTTTCACCCACCAGGCACTAACTGTGGCCTAACTCTGTCCTAGGGCACTTGAGAGTTTCCTCTACTGTGTTTATGTGTAAACAGTTTGGCTTTTCGTTAGCAACTTATATTTGTTGCCTATAAGGAAAAATATTAAAATTAGGAATGAAAACTTATCATAATTTTTATTTATTTATTTATTTATGTATTACATATTTACATATTATATGTTTTCATATCTTAATGTTAAGACTTTTATTATTTTCTCACCTTTGCCACTCATTTAACATTAAGAGTTAAGTTTCTTCTGATTTATAGAGAATCTATCCTCTAAGAGTTGAGTCAAAACTTTCTGCTTGAATATGGCTGGGATATTATTTATTTTGCTTTTGTTTTATGACTGGGTCTCTAACACCATGACACCAGGATGGTCTCTCCTGCCTCCTGTGTTTCTTTTTTATAATGCTATTTTTTTTCAGCTTACATGGTCAACACACGGTATATGAATTTCATTACATGTTTTGGAGAATGTTGGAAAAGAAAAACAGGAATCAATTATCAAGCTACGGCTAAGTACAGAAATATTTAACATTTTAAAAATGTATGTTGAAATGTTAACTCAGTCTGGCTGCAGGTAACTGTGTCATGAGTCCATAATCCATGCAAGTGGGAGGTGAAGGCAGGAGGATCGTGAGTTCAAAGTCAGCCTAAGCTATTTGATGAGTTTGACAACAGGTTGAGCTGAATGAAACCCTATCTCATACAACAAAATAACAATAACAAAGATATTAATCAAAACATGATCACTCTTAATTTTCTGAAGTGTTAGCCTCAATCTATGAGAAGCAACAAGTGTTACTGCATAGTCCTACCCCTCTTATGTGGAACCACTGGCAAGTTTAACTCAATAGATTATCACTTCCTTCCTAGAATTACCATTACAAAACAGTGTACATAGGTAGGGCCTTGTCTTGTAGTAGTGATTAGTGCAACTTGCTAGAAAAATTTCTTTTTCTGGCTGACATTTTTCAAAGCTGGTTCTTTCAGGGGTCTTAGATTCCATCATTGTTTCTTTTCCTTTTTCCTTCCCACCTTTTTTTTTTGAGTTTAGAAAAAAAGATCTCATCTTTCCTTCCCTCCTCTCCCTCCAGTTCCTGCTCCCAGTACCTACCAGTTTCATACGGCCTACCCCCATCTCACCTCTCAACCTGTCTTGGCATATCAAGTTGCAGTAGAACTAGGTGCAACTAGGTCTATTCTTATGGCTAAACAAGTTAACTCAGTTAGGGCAAAGGGATCCAAAGGCAGGCAAGGGAGTCAAATACAGTCCCTGCTCTTGCTGGTAGGAGTCCTACAAGAAGACTGAGCTGCACAACTGTTAAATACCAGGGAAGGGCTGGTCCAGCCCATACATGCTCTCTGGTTGGCAGTTCTGTCTCTTTGGGCCCATATGGGCCCAGATTAGTTGATTCTGTATATTTTCGTGTGGTGTTCTTGACCTCTCTCAGTCTTTTAAACCTTTTCCCCTTCTTCCACAAGATTGCCTAAGCTCTGCCTAATGTTTGTTTGTGGTCCAGGATGGGAACACTCCTCCATTGGTGGTGGGAGTGCAAACTTGTACAACCACTTTGGAAGTCAATTTGGTAGTTTCTCAGTAAACTGGGGATAGTTTTAACTCAAGAACCAGCTATACCACTCTTGGTCATATAACCAAAAGATGCTTCACCACATCACAAAGATATTTGCTCAACTGTGTTTATAGCAGTTTTATTTGTAATAGCCATCACTGTTTCCATGAGGCCTCCATTCCATGCTTTTCCAACACCAACCTCCCTCCCCTCCAGGTTGTAAGGTACACATCCTAACCTTTGTCTCAAGTTCATCTTCACATATCTTCTTATAGTTTGTGATTTTTTTCACTGACTCTACTCCCCCCCCCCAATGATTCTCATGATTGTTAGAGACCAGCTCCAGATGCCATGTTCAGGTCCTAAAATGGGAAGGGGCATAGGGTACGAAGTGAAGACAGTGACCGCTTGTTGACTTTCAAACAAGTGGCTCCAAATAGATTGAGCTGTCTTCATTTATACAATCACAATCATGCTTGCCTGAGCTATGACATCGTTGATTATTTTATTAAAAGAAATCATAACATAAGCATTATAAAAGATCCCTCATTACAAAAAGCCTTCAATATTGCCCCTACCTCCTTCCCCCTCCCAGTTGTTCAATCACCCCCAACCCTATTTTCCACAACAAAGCCCAAATTTAGCAAGCCAAAAATAAATGTCAAGCCGGGCATGTCCTGTAGATATGAGCACATACCAACCTGGTAGTAAAGTCAGTTACATAGATATGCAGGGTAAGAGACAGAATTAAACATTTGTGGGTATAAATCCAGTCATCAAATAGCACCGTTCATGCTCATTACACCATTAGATCATTGTACTTGATAATGCACCTATCAATTACTGATACCATCTTTCCAATAATCATTTTTAAGTCTCTGTTGATCAGACATAGCTTCTCTATTTTAAGTCTTTGTTGATTAAACACAGCTTCCTCATTTTAGGTATCTGTTGATCAGACACAATTCCTCAGAATAGTTATGCAAGCACAATCCACTGTGCTCCACAGTTCCTAGAAGCTTCGTCAGTATGACTGATGCTGCTTCTCTAGGGACATGATTACATGTCCCCAAATACCCAGGATTAGTGGTCACATTTGTAGGATCAGTAGAGGCAGAAAGTGGAGGGCTTTTACCTCTCAAAAAAAGTATTGAGGGAAACAGAATCATTCATAGGGCTTTCAGCCTGCAAGATCCTGACCCTGCCATTGACTGACAAAGTGAAACTAAATATTGCTATGAGTATAGACAGCATAGCAAAAGCAAGAAAAACTTGTAGCACAGGAGGTCTAGGTAATAAGCACAGAGGCCTCCAAATTTCCCACAGGTCCTTGCTGAGTGGGAAGGGGTCTTCCCACCGTAGAATCCAAGGGGTCTTCATATTCTTGCCACAGTAGAGTCCCATCAGTGAAACACTCATATGCTGTTCCCTGCAGATACTGTATTGCTACTGCCACATGTGATTGCCATAGTGTCCTGTAAGTGTGTGAGGGAGTATGGCTTCTGCCCTCCTCATGAACACTGTAGTTTCCTCTGTCTCTTGCTGACTAATGACACCACATGCATGCATGACCTACCCTATGTCTTAAAAGTGTGGATATTTCAGATATTTAAATGCTTTTACAGACGATTCATTTAATGTTTTGAACTCTTTAATCAATAGAAATATGTTCTGAGATGTCATTGTTCCAATCTCATGTTCTTTTGGCTGGTACTTAAAAAAAATGTTTGGCTTCTATTTTAAAATTCAAGATAGCATGTTTCAAATTTTACTTTAGTGTTAGTTTTTCAGTTTTTCTATTCTGTTTAAGAGGTAGATAAAGGGAAATTATACAGAAATTTAAGCATCTCATTATTTATGTAGCATGGTCAAGTTTTTTAGGACTTCATATTTAATTAATTATGAATGAATAATTGCATCCTTCCTAAGTGATTCACTGCTACATCAGAAATTCTGAGCTTTAATACATGTATATTGTAAAAATTTTAGAAGTTTTGTGTGTGTGTGTGTGTTGTGTCCTAAAATAATCTTTGATAGATGAATTGATTTTATGGCTTAAGAAGCTGATACTGAAAATCTATTACCTAGTATTTACAATTTAATAAACTATTGTTTTAAAACCATCATAAATTCTTAAAAATTATTTTAGAGTTTGTTTCTCCTGTTGTGTAGTCTGCAAGGGATCTTACAAGTCCTACGATTTCTTTTTATAGTGGTGATGTCAGTTTCAAATACTTATTTGAGATTCCTGGTAAAAAAGAACAGGCTGTCACATTGTCATCGTTCAAAGGAAAAGCAGGAAGTGACTTTAATGTTTACCGCCAATGACATTGTACTTATATTTTGAAAAGCACAAGACAAAGAGAATGAGCACTCTCATTAACAGAGAGCAGAGGAAGCTGAAGGCTGGTTATGAGACAACAAATGCTGCTACACTTAATATTGTGTGAGACACTGTTGAGTGATGTCTAATGCAGAAGACATTTGGTGCAGCAGGGGAGTCAAGAACCCACTTTCCCTAGTCAGCCAAAACAAAACTCTGCCAGGTAAACAAAGAAAGGAGAAGCCTGCATTCTCTACCACCATACACACTTTCTCTCCAGCTTCTTTGTAGCATCTGAAAGAATCCACAGGCAGGAACAATCTCATGCATTCCTGTTTCCAATGAAGACTTCTGCTAGCTTCTTCCCATTATGTTAGCCTAGCTAGTAATTTAATACATTTGTGAACATCTCAGAGGTAGTTGTCATATCCATCACTTGAAATGTTTAACTTGTCTTATGGTGAGAACATTTAAGTCCTCACTTGTAGCTATTTTAAATATTCAAGCACATTGTTAATTATAGTCATTTCACTGTACAAAGGAGCACTAGAACTGGTTCATCTTATCTAAACAACTTTGCATCCATTGACTAATCTCTTCTCTCCTTCCTCCTTCTTGTTTTATTATTAACCTTCCCAGACTCTCATAACCATTATTCTGTGTTCTACTTGTTTCAGGACATTTAAAAAAAATACTCATGTATGAGACCATGTGTTACTGTCTGAGTCCATAGTGTTTCACTCAACAAAACATAATGTCCTCCAGATTTATTCACATTGCTAATGGCAGGATCTGTTTCTCTTTTCATGATTGAATATTATTGTAGTATGTGTGCTGTCATTCTGTTAGTGTGATGTGTAAGTTCATGCACACACAGAGTGAGTTCATGTTATCTACTCTTCTTTGCTTTAGACAATGAACATTTGGATTGTTTCCACATCTTGACCATTATGAATGTTGCTGGTACATCATGGAAGCCAGAGAGCTATGACATACTTGTGTCACGTCCTTTGGACATACACTTAGTACCTGTATTGTTGCATCATATGGTAGTTGAACTTTTTATATTTTGAAGACCTTCTACACTATTATCTGTGATGTCTATATTACTTTCCATCCCAAGCAATATTGTGCAAGTTCCTGGTTCTCTATCTTTTTGACATTTCTTGTATGTTTTGTTTTTTCTTACCATCATTATTAGTGTGGCAAGATGATATCTCACTGTACGTTTCTCTGATGGTTAGCAATGGTGAACATTTTAAGAATATAACTTTTTGGGCTTGAGAGATGGCTCTGTGGGTAAAGTTCTTGATGAACAAGCACGAGAACTCAGTTTTAGATTCTAAGCACCCATACGCATATTTAAGGGATGATACATGTCTGTATCCCCAGTACTTGGAGGAAGAACCGTCATGATCCCAGGGGCTCACTAGTCAGCCATTTTAGCCAACCAGCAACGTCCTTGATCACTGGGAAACAAAACATATCTCAGAATGTGAGGTGGAACAAATTAGACAAAGGTATCTGAGATTGAACTATGACCTTCACATATACACCCAAACGAGTTAGTATCCCCCACCTCCAAATACACACACCACCATACACATACAGCACGCCAGTTGACAATTTGAATGTCTCATTTTAAGAAATGTTTGCTTATGTATGTCAATTTTTTAACCAGGCTGTTTTTGGCTGAATCTCTTATGTGTTCTGCATAATAACCCCTTATCAGATGTATAATTTGCAAATATTGTCATTTATTTAGTAGATTAGTTTAGATTTGATTGTCACTTTGTTGAACAGAAGAGTTTTAGAGTAATGTAATCCAGTTTGCCTTATCTCTTTTATTGTCTGTGGTTTTGAAATCTTATGTAAAAAATAGAGAAAGAAAGAAAGAAAGAATAAATAAATTCTATCTAGCCAATGATACAAAGCAAATCTCTTGAGATTCTTCTAGAAGTTTCTTGAATGTGGTTTAAATTTTGATTTTTAAGACATTTTGTTTGTTTTCTACTTAATTCTTCTGCATTTAAGGCTCTAGTTTCTCCTAAAACACTGAATTACTCTTTCCTCTGCATGTGCTCTTGAGTGTCAAAAATCAGTTGACTATGAATCTCTGTGTTAAGCAATTGGACTATATTTTGTCCCATTGGTTCCTATGTGTTTGTTTTTACTCTAATATCCAGTTACTTTGGATACTGTAGGTTTGTGTGTATTTCTAGGTCCAGTAGTATAACATTTCTTGCTTTTAACATTTTTGGTAAATGTGTCTAAACTATTTTGTTTGTTGTGCTGCCACCCAAATATCAAGATCTTCTGCTACATTTTGTGAATAATGCCATTGGTATTTTCATAGTTATTATTTTGTCACCTTTCTCAGGGGTCTAGGTAGGCGATCCCTGAGAAACATTTACTCTACATAGAGATCTAATGAAAAACAAAGATACGATTCTATTCAAGTCTAGCTTGGTAAAACCAAGAGCATGAGTACCTACAGGGGCTCTATCCACAAAAAGCCCACCCCTGGCATGAGATAACTGATGAAAATTGTATCCTCGGACCTCCATGTAGAACTTGTAAGAAGCTCTAGCAGGGATGCCTTCTCTCCCCAGCAGCTGTTACTGCATTTATAACACTGAGTAGGGGCATTGTGAAGTATGCAAGTCTGAATTTTTTAGAGCCTCTTAAGTTTCATGTGTTCACAGAGCCTTTTAAGTTTTCTTAGCTGCTTCTTCTTCTTCTTCCTCTTCTTCTTCTTCTTCTTCTTCTTCTTCTTCTTCTTCTTCTTCTTCTTCTTCTTCTTCTTCTTCTTCTTCTTCTTCTTCCTCTTCTTCTTCTTCTTCCTCCTCCTCCTCCTCCTCCTCCTCCTCCTCCTCCTCCTCCTCCTCCTCCTCCTCTTCTTCTTCTTCTTCTTCTTCTTCTTCTTCTTCTTCTTCTTCTTCTTCTTCTTCTTCTTCTTCTTTTTTGGTTTTTTTTGTTGGCTTCTTTGTTTGTTTTTTGTTTTGTTTGTTTTGGCTTATTTTTTTTCCAGACAGGGTTTCTCTGTTTAGCCCTGGCTGTCCTGGAACTCACTTTGTAGACCAGGCTGGCCTCGAACTCAGAAATCTGCCTGCCTTTGCCTTCTTAGTGCTGGGATTAAGGGCGTGTGCCACAATACCCAGCAAGTTTTCTTAGCTTCTTAAGTGTGATGACTTCTTCTCTTTCCTGCAGGAGAGAATATTACAGTTCAGAGAAATAGCTATCAGCAATTGTATTGTATCCATAGCTTGCATTGACTATATGGTTATTTTAACGGTAATTCTTCCATTGTACAAATGCAATGAGTTGAGTTATCGCCCAAGCTTTACATATCTTTCCAGTTCCTTCTTTCATCAATGGTTTGCAGTTTTCATTAAGGCAATGTTTACCTCCTTCATCACCATGATTCATAGGCTTTAAAAATAACTTTTGTAAATGAGATAGTTCTCTTGATTTTCTTCCAGATAGTTCACTATTAACAAAGAAGTGCATTACTGATTTTTAGTTGATTTTACATCCTAAATATAACTTTATTATTTGTAGCAGGTTTTTACAATTTTGAATCCCTATCATTTTTCAAACTCTGGAAAGAATCAACAGTCTTGGCCATGCCAGACACGCATTTGCCACAGGGGTATATCTCATTCTAGCACATTTCATTATAATCACTTGCTTGGTATAAAAGCTGAAGTTTTCTATGCATAACATCATGTGGTTTACAAAGCGGTACTTTTTTCCCCTTTGACTGCTCTTCATTTCTTTTTCTTGTCAAATTACTTTTATTTATGACATTCAGTACTATACCACACTAAACAAGTAAAAGTGACCATCCTGGTTTTGTTTCATATATTGAAAGCAAAGCTTTCTTTTTCCCCTCTCTTTCAATATAATGTCAGCTATGTGTATAGCATGTATAACCACGATTGCATTGAGATGTGCTCTTCTGTACCTAAATCATCTGACATTTTTATCATGGAATGCTATTCATCAAATGCTTTTTCTGCATCAACTATGATGACAATGTTTTGTGCTTTACTCTGTTAATGTGATGTCATATTTTATGATCTCTATATGTTGAAAATTCTTATACATTGATCCCAGTGAATAATTCTTTTTATATTGTGCTACATTTGATTTGTAAGTATTTTCTTCACTGTTTTGTATCCACATCAATCAGTGAAGTTAGCCTGTGGTTATCTTGTTGTATATCTGTGTTATTTTGGTCTCAGATTATATTTGTCCTGCAAATGAGTTTGGAAGCACTCCTTACACTTTACATTTTGGAATAACTTAGGAATAACTAACATTAATTCTACTTGATACATTTGATATCATACAACTATTACCCAGGTAAAATTCTCTGCTTCCTCTCATCACAACAAATCTTATGCCCAAATAATAGGATGCAGGGATAAAAGTGCCTCTTTACAGAGGACAGGTAACAGTCACTGTTTTATGAGTTTGCTTTGGCTTTTGAGGAAAATGTGTCTTCCTCATATATTCTAACCTCTAACCTCTATTGATCATGCACTTTGCTCTTGCTTTTTTATCTAAAAGAAGTAGCAAAGGCTTGGATCACATTCATCTGTAGCCAATACCTATTGACTGAATTAAGGAAAGTTGTTAAAGACATATATGTGTGTGTGTGTGTGTGTATGTGTGTGTGTGTGTGTGTGTGTAATTCCTATAAGGTATTTATTCTATATATTTTCATCATAGCATCTCAGCTTTTACATCTAGATTTGTTCTGCTCATAATAAGATAAATGTTCATTGTAATAGCACTTCCCCTCTTTGGGCTCTGGTCTGACTTGGTGGGTAGTGTGGGTTAGACATGGACCCTTCTGCACTGTCTTTTTTTGTATTTTGGTTTTGGTGTCAATGTTGCAGCTTTGGTGTCACACTAGACATGCTAAAATACACGTGTTGGTGATGGAGCTTCCTGAGTCACTCATGCCTCTGCATGTAAACTTTCACATGCTTCTAAAAAAAAGACTCCATAAACTCATTTTCTCCCTCGTGTGGACCAAATGGGATCTTCACTCTACCTGTGAATTGCTTGAAGTGAAAAAGACTGTTTTATTTTTAATTACTTTATTTATTTACTTTATATTCCAACTGTAGCTTGCCATCTCTCTTCTCCTCCAAGACCTTTCCTCTCATCTCCCTTCCTCTACCCCATCCATCCTTCTTCCCCTTCTCCTCAGAAAAAGGAAGGCCTCCATGGGTATTATCCAGCCTTTGTTTATCAAGTTGCAGAAAGACTCTTTCAATCTTTCCTCCCCATCTTCCATAGGATTTCCAAGTAACACATAACATTTGGCTGTGGGTCTTTGCAACAGTTTCCATCAGTTTTTAGGTAAAAGCATGTCTGCTGACAGTTATACTAGGCTCTTTCTGTCTACAAGAATAGCAAAATGAAATTAATAATGTCACGGGTGGCCTCCCTCAAATACTATGGGTCTCAAGCTGGACCAGACATCTGTTGGCCCTTCACTCAAATTCTACTCCATCTTTTACCCCTGAACATTTTGTAGGCAGGCCAAATTGTGGATTTAAGATTTATATGGCTGGGTTAGTGTCCCAATCCCTCCATTGGGAATCTTGCTAGGGAGATGGTCATGTCAGGCTTCATATCTCCCATTGCTAGAATTTTTAGCTAGGGCCATCCTCATAGATTCCTGGGAGTTTCTATTGTCCTAGGTTTCTAACTATTCTAGAGATGAAAAAGACGTTTAAAGAAGAAACGAGTGTCCTTTCCAGCTTGGATCAGATGGTTGTAGGTGGGAGTAGTTTGGTATGATAGAAGTAGAGATGCTCCACATCATTGATTGGGACAAGGGCTGCACAACATGAGGTAAAATTAAAGAAATGAGCCCAGAAGGACTGACTCATAAAAAGTGCTTGAGGATACTCGATTATCACCAGAAGATTTTGCTTACCCTCTCAGGGGATAAAAGTTTCATTATAGTAACTCCATGATCTTGTTGAGATTTGAAAAGCATTTGGAAGAGCAATGAAAATAGCAGTTAAAGAGTGAATGAAGAGACTCCGTGAGTGGAAAACAGCACAGCCATGAGCATAAGGAGATCACTTGGAAATACCAGTGTCAGCAATAGGCTAACTACCTATGATTTGTTTGCTAGGAAGACTCCCAAGGGCCTCAACATAATACAGGCTGTGGTCACTGCTGTGAGTTGAATGGCTAAATAGAGAGTAAGCCTCTATTGCTGAAAACACTGTGTGTTCAATTTGATTCCAGGACACAGAGAAATTACAAAATTAGACTGAGCTAGATAAGAAAGCACCTTCCCTAGTAGCTAGCATTTGTAGTGATGAAAAGTTGTATGAAGGCTGGTAGAAGGAAATTGTTGCTAATCATCTTTCTCAACTATATTAATAATGCTATCAGCTGCCAGGCAAATATGTGACATTGATATAATAGTGATGTGACTATAGTATGTACAAGTGACTAGTTTCTATTGAATTCAAGGCATTATCCACAAGAGAGAATCCATATTTGGTATTGTAATCTAGGACAAAATATGTGGCTGGGGAAATTTTAGGTCATAAAATTGAGGCTGTTATTGTTGGTTTATTAAATGAATGTTTTGTGTCTGTGAAATTGCCTTCTAAACTTTTTTGTGTATGTCCACAGGTTACTGCTGCTCTTAGCTCCACTCATAGGCTGTTTTCTTTACAAGGTAAGGCAGCTATTATGGAGACATTGAATCCTTTGAACTTCTGAGAATAAGGAATTCTTAATGTGGTGTATAGCAGCCTGATGACCAGACATAGATGGTAGAAAATAGAAGTGCTTTCTTATTATCCTCTTTAAAGTTCAATGGACATCATGAGAGAAGTGACTGAAGGAAATATAAGGGATAGAGAAAGGAGTGGAATATTATATGCCCAATTGAAACTTTTCTTTGTGGAGAAAGTGTAGGGTGATGAAACATATAAGGCTAGCAAGTCTTACAAACTGCACAAAAGATCAAAGGCTCATGAAATGTAGAAGACTCAAAAAGTCCCTCCCTGATTAAGCAATAACCAGCTGCTGGAGATGAAGAAGACTCTATGGTACTATCTGCATGGAGTACTTGGGGCTCCAGGACTGCTGGGTTTGTGATTCACCATCCTCTCTGGGGAGAAGTTCTTTGGTGATACACCTTTCTGCATCACTCACGACATTTTAAGCAATCACCAACTCAAGCTCCTCTAAGTAATTGCAATCACATTTCTGAATAACATTTCAATGGTCAGTAAGGTTTCTAGTGGCATTTTTTATATCATATTTAATATATTACATGTGAGCTTAAAGTGTAAATAAGAAGTTCCTTATGAGGAGCAATGGGGAGATGGAAAATGTGCATGAAGAAAATAGCAAGGGCGATTATATTAATACATGATTAATTAAACAACTGACCTGTGATATCAAAACTGTGACATTTCAGAGTTCATATTTGAGTTTGTAAAAGTATTAGGGAATATTTGAAGGAGTTTTCTGAAGAAAAACATACTGTGTCAACATGTGAGACATGTTGTACACTTTATTTTGTTTACCAAATGTAAGATGTACACTTCGCTTTGATATAAGTGGCATTGGGTAATAACTATAGCATCACGTAATCCTTTCATTGGGAAATTTATTGAAAAGTCAAGAGATTGTCTTTAGCTACAAATAACAATGTAGGAGAAGCACTCTGAAGGAATGATAAGAAGATCAGCAGAAGATGAAGTGGGCTTCACTTTTATTTGCTAATGGGAATAGAACTGTTACTTGTTACTATTTTGCTCATTGGTAAACATTTATTAAGTAACTTATGCATTCCCTTTCCTGTGTGCAGGCTTCCAATTTCGTCAGGAGAAAATGGTGCTTAGTATGTTGATGATCAAATAAATTACTTTACCTTTGCTACTTGCTTTTGAGGAATTATGATGCTTCTCCACAAGACTATCTTATACAGCAGTGTTGTGTTTGTACCCAATGCTATGGAATTTATATACAATTTTAGCAGTTTTTAATAAAGCCCTCCTACTGTGGATGGGGATATGACTCAGAGAGCAAAGTGTTTGTTGTAAAGGGATCAGGACTTGAGTTTGGATCATGATCACCTATGTTAAAAGCCAGACATGTCACATTGAGTATGTCATATTGCTGGGCAGGGCATGCAAAGACAGGTGGGCCTCAGAAATTCTCCTGGGAAGCCAGTCTACTAAAATGGTGAGCCCCAAGTTCATTTAGAGACTTGTCTCAAAAAATAAGGTAGAGAATTATTACAGAAGATAACCAAAGTTGATCTCTGTTCATTCATGCACACACAGGTAAGCATGCTCACTCATATGAGCATATAACATGGACATGCAAGCATGTACTCTAGATATATACATTCCTTCAATGAGAAGTGCAATTGTTCAGTAAATGAGGTCATAGGCACCATCATATCAACTCTCAGTATCTGAAATGATGATGCTATATATTTTCATATGATACATATTGAATGTTGAAATTAATATATCAATTTATTTTATCACACTCATTATAAAGATCATTTGTCAGGATTTTTGCCTATAGTTTATTGCATTGTCTAGCATCTCAGCATCTATATACAGAGCCATTTATCCAAGACTCTGTCAGTTGCTTTCTTCTAGCTGGGTCTAGGCATTATCAAAAAGGACACTGTTAGTCAAATGTTTTCTAAAAAACTTATAAATGCCTTAATTGTTTAGAGATTTTGATTTTTATATTCTCCCTTATTTTATTCATATTTTTGTTTCAGAATCTCACTATAAAATTCAGACTAGACTATAACTCCTTCTGGAACTCAGGCTGGCATCAATCTTCCAATTCTCCTGCTTTTGCTTCCTAAATACTAGGTTATAGGCAGGCATCCTCAATAAAGCTTTTCTCACTGAAATCTAGTACCCACTGAATACCTCCTAGTTAAACTAAAGCATCATTGACAAGCATATAATAAATATGTATAGGACACCTAGCTGCATATGTATCAGAAGATGGCCTAGTCTGCCATCAGTGGAAAGAGAGGCCCATTGGTCTTGCAAACTTTATATGCCTAAGTACAGGGGAACGCCAGGGCCAAGAAGTGGGGGGGGGGCAATGGGGGACTTTTGGAATAGCATTGGAAATGTAAATGAAGAAAATACCTAATTTAAAAAAAGGAAAAAACATAAACTGTAATTAGAGACTATTATTAAAGTTCTTCAATCAAATTTGATAACTTAGAAAACATGAAGAAGTTCCTAGACACATGTACCTTTCCAAGAGTGAAGAAGCAGAAGAGCTGATGAGACAAATGAGTGACAAGATAGCATCAGGATAAAAATACCCTATCAGATTAAGACCCAAGGTGAAGTTCATCAGAATTTACTCACAGTCCTAACTAAGTTTGAAAGGAAAACCACTTCAAAGACTTTATAAGATGTTCCTGACACTGCCACGCAACTAGACCTGAGACAACAATAAAGGGAACCACAGGTCAGCGTTCTTAGTGAAAACAATTGGAAAGAAAATCTAGCAAACCAGTTCCAAAGGACACAGGAAAAAACAATTACTTTCTGTGATCAAGGGGGAGCCATCCTAAGAATATAATCTACTCACACAAGAAAATATGTGAGACAACAGTGAAAATGCTGTGTGAACACTTTAGTAGATGAATAAAAGCATTTGATAAAAGTCCAAAGCACATTCTGGCCAACATGTGCTGTGACCTAAGTTTTTGATCTTAGCCATTCTGATTGGTGGAATATCAAGGTCATTTTGATTTGCATTTCTCTGAAGTCTGAAGACTTTGTCTTTATTATTATTATTATTATTATTATTATTATTATTATTATTATTTAGTGCTTCTTGGCCATTCGAGAGTCCTCTGTTGTGAGTTCTCTGTTTAGTTCTATACTTCATTTTTTTGTTTGGGTTGTTTGATTTTTTTTTTTGAGTTTAGCTTCTTTTGTTGGTTATTTAGAGGTTAGGTTCATGTGTTCCTTATATATTTTGGATATTAAGAGTCTATTGTGTATGAGGTTAGTAAAGTTTTCTTTCTCAATCTCTAGGTTGTCAATTTGTCCTATTGACACTTTCCTTTGCCTTCCAGAAGCTTTTCAGTTTCATGAAGTCCCATTTATCAATTCTTGATATTAGAGCTTGAGCCCCTGGATTTCTGTTTAGGAAATCTACCACTGTTCCATGCCAGTGATGTAGAGGCTCTCTCCCAGTTTATCTTCTATTAGATTCAGTGTATTCAGTTTTATGTTGAAATCCTTGATCCACTTGGTCTTGAGATTTGTGCCATTGCTGATTGGATTGCAAACTGGGACAATCACTCTGGAAATGAATCTGGAGGTTCCTCAGAAAACTGGACCCAGCTATACCACTTTTGAACATATACTGAAAAGATACCCCACAATGCCATAGGGGTATGTGTTCCACTATGTTAATATCAACCTTATTTGTGATATCCAGAAGCTGGAAACAACCCAGATATCCCACAATGGAAGAATGGATACAGAAAAGAAGATCATTTGTACATTGGAATACTATTCAGCTATTAAGAACAAGGACAGTGTCTGACCCTGGGACTCAGGGGTGATCACCATTTTCTCTCTGGTGAATCTCTAAGGCAGGGCCACTCAGGACTGCACAGGCTACAGAAACTGCGAGAGCAGCTGGGACAGGGTTCTAAGGCCCTACATTTGCACCCAGGAGATGGGGTTGTTCCATAGCCTTGTGTGTACTGGTCTTGCCACAGGAGTGCTTGCCTCCAGGAAGTGTCGACATAGGCTTACAGACCCATAGGAGGAGCAAGCTTCAGCCAGAGACAGTAATAACATCTAACATCAGAAATTACCAGATGGCAAGAAGCAAATGTAAGAATCTTACCAACAGAAACCAAGAGTACATGGCATCATCAGAACCTAGTACTCCCACCACAGTAAATCCTAGAAACCCCAACACAGTAGAAAAGCAAGATTTGGATTTAAAATCATATCCTATGATGCTGGTAGAGGATATTAAGAAGGACATAAATAAGTCCCTTAAGGAAATACAGGAGAGCACAGCTAAGCAGGTAGAAGCCCTTAAGGAAGAAACACAAAAATCCCTTAAAGAATTACAGAAGAACACAGGTAATCAGGTACAAGCCCTTAAAGAGGAAACACAAAAATCCCTTAAAGAATGACAGGAAAACACAAACAAATAGGTGAAAGAATGGAACAAAACTATCCAGGATCTGAAAATGGAAGTAGAAACAATAATGAAATCACAAAGGAAGATAACTCTGGAGATACAAAACCTAAGAAAGAAATCAGGAACATTAGATTCGAGCATCACCAACAGAATACAAGAGATAGAAGAGAGAATCTCAGATGCAGAAGTTTCCATAGAAAACATTGACACAACAATCAAAGAAAATGCAAAATGCACAAAGAACCTAACCCAAAACATTCAGGAAATCCAGGACACAATGAGAAGACCAAACCTAAGGATAATAGCTATATATCAGAAGGATTATTTCTAACTTAAAGGCTCAGAAAATATCTTCAACAAAATTATAGAATAAAACTTCCCTAACCTAAAGAAAGAGATGCCCATGAACATACAAGAAGCCTACAGAACTCCAAATAGTTTGGACCAGAAAAGAAATTCCTCATGTCACATAATAATCAAAACACCAAATGCATAAAACAAAGAAAGAATACTAAAAGCAGCAATGGAAAAATGTCTACTAATATATAAAGACAGACCTATCAGAATTACACCAGACTTCTCCCCAGAGACTATGAAAGCCAGAAGATCCTGGACAGATGTCAGACAGACCCTAAGAGAACACAAAGGCCAGACCACGCCAGGCTACTATACCCAGCAAAATTCTAAATTATAATAAATGGAGAAACCAAAGTATTCCATGACAAAACCAAATTTACTCAATATCTTTCTAGGAATCCAGCCTTTCAAAGGATAATAAAGGAAAAACTCCAATATAAGGAGGGAAACTACACCTTAGAAAAAGCAAGAAAGTAATCTTTCAGGAACCTAAAAGAAGATAGCCACATGAACAGAGTCCCAACTCTAACAACAAAAATAACAGGAAGCAACAATTACTTTTCCTTAATATTTCTTAGTATCAATGGACTCAATTCCCCAATAAAAAAGACATAGACTAAAAGACTAGTTACATAAACAGGACCCAATATTTTGTTGCATACAGGAAACCCACCTCAGTAACAAAGAAAGACATTACCTCAGAGTACAAGGCTGGAAAACAATTTTCCAAGCAAATGGTCCCAAGAAACAAGCTGGAGTAGCCATTTTAATATCGAATAAAATCGGCTTTTAATCTAAAGATATCAAAAAGGACAAGGAGGGACACTGCATACTCCTCAAAGGTAAAATTTACCAAGATGAACTTTCAATTCTGAACATCTACACTCCAAATGCAAGGGCATCCTTATTCATAAAAGAAACTTTACTAAAGCTCAAAGCACACATTACAACACACACAATAATAGTGGGAGGTTTCAACACCCGTCTCCCATCAATAGACAAATCCTGGAAACAGAAACTAAACAGAGACACATGGACACTAACAGAAGTTATAAAACAAATGGACTTAACAGATATCTATAGAACATCTTATCTTAAATGAAAAGTGTATACCTTCTTCTCAGAGCCTCATGGAACCTTCTCCAAAACTAATCAGTCACAAAACAGGCCTCAACAGATACAAGAAGATTGAAATAATACCATGCACCCTATCACATCACCACAGACTAAGACTGATCTTCAATAACAACATAAATAATAGAAAGCCCACATACACATGGAAGATGAACAACACTCTACTCAAGGAAACTTTCCTTAACTTGGTCAAGGAAAAAATAAAGAAAGAAATTAAAGACTTTTTAAAAAGTTTACTGAAAATGAAACCACAACATACCCAAAGTTAAGGAACACAATGAAGGCAGTCCTAAGAGGAAAACTCATAGCTCTGAGTGCCTCCAGAAAGAATCTGGAGAAAGCATACACTAGCAGCTTGACAGCATACCTGAAAGCACTAGAACAAAAAGAAGCAAATTCTCCCAAGAGGAATAGATGACAGGAAATAATCAAACTCAGGGCTGAAATCAACCAAGTCGAAACAAAAAGAACTATACAAAGAATCAACCAAACCAGGAGCTGGTTCTTTGAGAAAATCAACATTTAGTCAGATTAAGGAGAGGGCACAGGGATAGTATACTAATTAACAAAATCAGAAATTAAAATGGAAACGTAACAACAGAATCTAAGGAAATCCAAAAAAATAAATAAAATAATAAATAAATAAATAAAAACCAACCAACCAACAAACAAACAAACAAAAAAAAAAACCCATCAGATCATACTACAAAAGCCTATACTCAACAAAACTGGAAAAGTTGGATGAAATGGACAATTTTCTAGACAGATACCAGGTACCAAAGTTAAATCAGGATCAGATTAACGATCTAAACAGTCCCATATCCCCTAAAGAAATAGAAACAGTCATTAATAGTCTCCCAAACAAACAAAAAAAAAAGCCCAGGACCAGATGGGTTTAGTGCAGAGTTCTATCAGACCTTCAAAGAAGACCTAATTCCAACTCTTCTCAAACTATTCCACAAAATAGAAACAGAAGGTACTCTACTCAATTCATGATATGAAGCCACAATTACTCTGATACCTAAATGGCACAGAGATCCAACAAAGAAAGAGAACTTCAGGTCAATTTCCTTTATGGATATCAATGCAAAAGTACTCAATAAATGTCTAGCAAACTGCATCCAAGAACACATCAAAACGATCGTCCATCATGATCAAGTAGGCTTCATCTCAGGGATGCAGGGACAGTTCAACATATGAAAATCCATCAATGTAATCCACTTTATAAACAAACTCAAAGAAAAAAATGATATGATCATCTCATTAGATGCTGAGAAATCATTTGACAAAATCCAACACCCCTTCATGATAAAAGTCTAAGAAATATCAGGAATTCAAGGCCCATACATAAACATAGTAAAAGAAAATATATCAAATCAGTACCCAACATAAAAATAAATGAAGAGAAACTTGAAGCAATCCCACTAAAATCAGGCACTAGACAAGGCTGTCCACTGTCTTCCTACATATTCCATAAAGTACTTGAAGTCCTAGCCAGAGCAATTAGAAAGCAACAGTAGATCAAAGGGATACAAAGTGGAAAGGAAGAAGTAAAAATATCAGTATTTGCAGATGATATGATAGCATATATAAGTGACCCCAAATATTCCACCAGAGAACTCCTAACTTCAGCAAAGTAGCTGGATTTAAAAATTAATTCAAACAAATCAGTGGCCTTTTTCTATACAATGGATAAACAGGCTGAGAAAGAAATTAGGGAAAGAACCCCCTTCAAAATAGTCACAAATAATATAAAATACCTTGGTGTGACTCTAACTAAGGAAGTGAAAGATCTGTATGATAAGAACTTCAAGTCTCTGAAGAAAGAAATCAAAGAAGATCTCAGAAGATGGAAAGATCTCCCAAGCTCATGTACTGGCAGGATTAATATAGTTAAAATGGCCATCTTGCCAAAAGCAATTACAGATTCAATGCAATCCCTGTCAGAATTCCAACTCAATAATTCACACAGTTAGAAAGGGCAATTTGGAAATTCATCTGGTAAAACAAAAAACCTAGGATAGAAAAAACTATTCTCAACAATAAAAGAACCTCTGGTGGAATCACCATCCCTGACCTCAAGCTGTACTACAGAGCAATTGTGAGTAAAAACTGCATGGTACTGGTACAGTGACAGACAGGTAGATCAATGGAATAGAATTGAAGACCCAGGAATGAACCCACACACCTATGGTCACTTGATCTTTGACAAAGGTGCTAAAATCATCCAGTGGAAAAAAGACAGCATTTTCAATAAATGGTACTTGCTCAACTGGCAATTATCATATAAAAGAAGGTGAGTAGATCCATTCTTATCTCCTTGTACAAAGCTCAAGTACAAGTGGATCAAGGACCTCCACATAAAACCAGAGACACCGACACACGCTGGCAAGGTTGTGGAGAAAGAACAGTCCTCCATTGCTGGCCGAATTGCAAGCTGGTAATATCATTCTTGTTATTAATTTGGCGGTACCTTAGAAAATTGGACATTATACTAACTGAGGATCCACCAACACCACTTCTGGTCATATACCCAGAGGAGAAAGTAGGGAAGAGCCTTGAAGATATGGACACAGGAGAAAAATTCCTGAACAGAACACCAATGGCTTGTGCTGTAAGGTCAACAATTGCCAAATAGGACCTGATAAAATTGCAAAGCTTCTGTAAGGCAAAGGACACTGTCAGTAAGACAAAAAGGCAACCAACAGATTGGGGAAAGATCTTTACCAATCCTAAATCTGATAGAGGGCTAATATCCACGATATATGAAGAACTGAAGAAGTTAGACTCCAGAAAACCAAATAACCCAATTTAAAAATGGAGTACAGAGCTATACAAAGAATTATGAACTGAGGAATATCGAATGGCTGAGAAGTACCTAAGGAAATGTTCAACATTCTTAGTCATCAGCAACATGCAAATCAAAACAACCCTGAGATTCCAGCTCACACTAGCCAGAATGGCTAAGATCAAAAACACAGGTGACAGGAGATGATGGCAAGTTTGTGGAGAAAGAATAGTCCTCCATTGCTGGTCAAATTGCAAGCTGGTAATATCATTCTGGATATTAATTTGGTGGTACCTTAGAAAATTGGGCATAATACTAACTGGGGATCCACCAACACCACTCCTAGGCATATACCCAGAAGATGCTCCAACATGTAATAATGACACATGCTCCAGTATGTTCATTGCAGCCTTATTTATAATAGCCAGGATCTGGAAAGAACCCAGATGTCCCTCAACAGAGGAATGGATATAGAAATTGTGGTATATTTGCACAAGGAGCACTACTCAGTTATTAAAAACAATGAATTTATGAAATTCTTAGGCTAACAGATGGAACTAGAAAATGTCATACTGAGTGAGGTAACCCAATCATCAAAGAACACACATGGTATGCACTCACTGGTATGTGGATATTAGCCCAGAAGCTCAGAAAACCCAAGATACAATTCACAAAACACATGAAACTCAAGAGCAAGGAAAACCACAGTGTGAATTCTTCTCAGAAGGGGAACAAAATACCCATGAAAGGAGTTATACAGACAACATGTGGAGCAGAGATTGAAGGAATGACCATCCAGAGACTGCCCAACTTGAGGGATCCCATATACAACCACCAAACCCAGACACTATTGTGAATGCCAACAAGAGCTTGCTGACAGGAGCCTCATGTAGTTTTCTCCTGAGAGGCTCTACCAGTGCCTGAAAAATACAGAAGTGGATGCTCACAGCCATCCATTAGACTGAGCACAGGTTCCCCAATAAAGGAGCTAGTCAACGTACCTAAGGAGCTGAAGGACGTTTGCAGCCCTATAGGAGGAACAACAATATGAACTAACCAGTACCCCCAGAGTTCCCTGGGACTAAACCACCAATGGAAGAAAACACATGGTGGGACTCATGGCTCCAGCTGCATATGTAGCAGAGGATGGCCTAGTTGGTCATTAGTGGGTGGAGAGGCCCTTGGTCCTGTGAGGTTCTATGCCCCAGTAAAGGGGAAGGCCAGGGCCATAAAGGGGGAGTGGGGGGTTAATGAGCAGGGGTAGGGGGTAGGTAATAGGGGGTTTTGGAGGCAAATCCAGAAAAGGTGATAACATTTGAAATGTAAATAAAGAAAATATCTAATAAAAAAAAAAAGGAAACAACTATAGAACACCCATGATTCAAACCTCAGGACTTAAGAAGGTAACCCAAAGGGCCCAAGTGGCAATGCTTCAATTCCACTTTGAGAGAGAGAAAAAAGCAATCACTGGGGACAGAGGGAGGTAGGGACACCAGTGAGCAAGGGGATAGGGAGGGGAAAAATTATCATGATCAGGTATGGGGAGGGGGGCAGGAGTGAAGCCCTGAGGGCCAGCAGATTGAATTGAAAACAGGCATCTTCAGGAGGTACTAGGATGGGGGACTTTCTAGAATGTATCAGACACCTGGGAGGTGAAATACTCTCAGGACCCAAAGGGAGGGACCTTAGATGAAATAACCAAGAATGGGAAGAGGGTACTGGCCCAAATTGAGATCTATCTTGAGGGGAGGCTCCAAGGCCTGACACTATTACTAATGCTATCGTGTGCTTACAGACAAGATCCTAGCATGGCTGTCCTCTGCGAGGCTCAACAAGCAGCTGGAAGAGTCAGATGCTGGACAGAATTTGGGAATCCCTGTGGTTGAATTAGGGAAAGGCTGGATGAAGTTGTAAAGGAGGGAGACTCCATAAGAAGACTAACAATCTCAACTAACCTGGATCCCCAAGTTGTTTCAGACTCTGAGCCACCAACCAGGCAGCACACAGGAGACTCTGGACACATATACAGCAGAGGACTGCCTGGTCTGGTGTCAGTGATAGAAATCACTGAGAGACTTGAGGTCCCCTGGGAATTGGGGAAGCCTGGCAGGGGCTGTGAGGATATCCTCTTGGAGATAGGGTTGGGGGAGGTAATGGGATGAGGAAATGTCAGAGGGCAGACAGGGAGGGGGATAACTACTGGGCTGTAAAATGAAGAATAAAAATAACTTTAAAAAATTCAAAGCACCTTTATGATGCAAAAATTAATTTTTAGATATAGAAAGAGAAAGAATACTTCTGTATAGAAACGGGATGGTATAATAAGCTAATACTAACATTTTTATAAACTTAGAAAACGAGAAGCTTTCCCTCTCAGGTATAGCATAAAGCAAGGATGCCAATTATGATCACTTTCAGTCAACAGAGCTCCAGGAACTCCTACGTAGAGCAATTAAGCAAGAGAACGAAATAAAGAGCATCCAAATTAAGAATGAATAATTCAGATTGTCACTACTTGCATATGACAGAAATATATATAATTCCTCAAAACTTCAGCAAAAAGGTATTAAAGTAAAAATGAGTGTAGCAAGACTGAAAAATACAAAAATCAGCATGCAAAACAGTAACATTGCCAGATGCCAGTGTATAATTATCTGAACAAGAGATAAAAAAATCTTCCTTACAGTTCGTATAAACATTAAAAATATCCAAGAATTATTGTAACCAAAGAGGTAATTTATTCTCCAAAATAAAAAATATTAGTGAAAGAAATTATACAGGATGCATAAAGCTAGAAAACCAAGTGTTTATAACTTAGACAAACCATTACTCTCAAAATGTGCACACTACCTAAAACAATTTACATTTCCAATGCAATTACTATACAACTACAGATTGTGTTCTTTACAGGCTTGGAAAAAGAACTTCTAAAACCTATATGGAAATATTAAAAATCCTGAGTACCAGAAACATCTTTTGCAAAATGAGCAAGGCAGGAATCTTTGTACTTCCTGACTTCGTAGTATACTACAAAGATTGAACATCAAAATGCAAAGGTAGCTGTCATAACAAAAGACACAGAGCCAAAGAACAGAATTGACAGTCCAAGGACAAACCTATACATACAAGTGTTAAGAATATGCATTGAAAAAGGTCACTCTATTCAATAAAAGGTTCTTGGAGAACCGAATAACCTTATGCAAAAGAAAGTTTAGATATCTTGCTCTCATCACTTATAAAAATCACCTCACCTTGGTTAAAGCTTTCAATATAACCTGAGTGTGATGTCAATGCTGCAGAAATTGAGGGCAACCTAGTTTACTTTTCAGGCTAGCTTTGGCTGCAGAATTACACCCTGACTCAAACAACATCAACAGCAGCAAAAGGCTTAAATGTAAGACTAATTCTCTGGAACTACTAGAAGGAAATAAGAAGAACTAGAAGAAAACATCAGGAAACTGGAACTGTGAGGCAATATTAGAAATTAGACAATTAGGGAAGAGGTGGAGGGAAAGAGATTACATTCCCACATAGCATCTCAAAGGTAACCAGAGATAACAAGTCCTCTAACAGACTATATGTGACCTCCCTTGTCTTTCTCCCTGGGCCAAAGACCATGCAGTTGAGACTGTGAATAAAATATCCAGGGAGGAGGGGTGTGCCCAGTGGCCTTCTAAATGCCCAGCCCAGAGGGCACTGGTGAGGCCAGCCTGTCTCCAAGCTTGCTTTCTGACTACTTTCAGAAATGCTTCCCGGATTATTCCTTAGTTGATTTTAAGGCATCCACTTTCTTCTTCACGTTCAGAAAGGACCGGGATCTCTAGATTTGATAACAGAATAGGCATTTACAAAATGACTGCTCCCCCCCCCCCAAAAGCATGAGAAACAAAAGCAATTTAAAAATTGAGCTAAAATCATATTAAAACATTTTTGCCCAGACGATGAAAATAATCCACTGAATTCAGGATAGCTTCTAGAAGAAGAAAAATTTTGTTGTAAATATATTTATAAATTATATATCTAAAAGTGGGATTGATATCCAGAATATAGAAACAAAATAACCCACAAAACTCAATCACTAATTAACTTAATGAAAGAGGAACAATACATCTAAGGCTATTTGCCAAAAGAAATTACAGAAAATTACTAAAAAATACAAGTGGAAATCATGAGTTTCTTATTCCAGAAATAATGACTGTTATTGATAAGACTCAAAATAAAATATGCTAGTGAGGATGTAAAGCCCATATACTAACTGTTGGTGAGAATGTAAATTAGCATAGAAAATACATCCTGGAGGCACTCGAAATATTAAACATGATAATCTCAATAAACCCACTATTCAGTATACACCCAAAGGAAATTATATAAGTGTACTGTGAAGACTTCTGCACACTCGTTATAATTGTACCATTTTGATCAATAGCCAATAAATAAAGATATCACTGTTCATTGACCAGGGCATGAACAAGAAATTGTGATGTATATACTGTGTGGAATAGTATTCAGCCACTGAGTTGGAGTTCTTGATGTTAAGCTAAATTAGCCAGTCAAAACCAAGTATCATACTATCTCACTCAAGTGTAAAATACAAACAATAAAGTTGATCTCAGAAAAAGTGATTATCAGAGGCCAGGGTAAGGGAGTGTGGCAGCCTGGGAAAGTTGTTGAATAAGAATCAAATTACAGTTAGATAAGTGCAAACAATTACATTCTGCTGTTTCACAATAGGATGACTCCACATAACAACAGTGTACCATCTACAAAGAAATAATAAGGTTGAGGGACATAAAATTGTTTAACCTGGTATGAAATTACACAGTGTTCACGTGCGTCAAACATTGCACATACACACACACACACACACACACACACACACACACACAGAGAGAGAGAGAGAGAGAGAGAGAGAGAGAGAGAGAGAGAGAGAGAGAGAGAGAATTATTACACATAAGTTAAAAATAATTTTGTAACAGGAGTGGGGGAAAGACAGTGCTCGTCTATCCTTCTGAAGTCACTACTCGCTTCCCTTGCCAGCTCTGTCAACATTTTCAGTCTCTCTCTTATTATGGTTTTCCTTTTCTTCGCCTCCCAATTTCATACCATCTAATACCTACACTTGCATTGTATCTAATCCATGATGGCCATGAAAAATTATACACATAAAATTGTAGATTAAGAGAGTTAGAAATGTTAAAAGCATTTTCAAGGACACAGGAATAAGGAATTTCATTATTGCCTTCCTTCACAGTGGTGACCTTGCATTGGCAGAGTTTCTTCCCTTTTAAAAGGATTTTATTGGACCTCATCATACTGAAGATTCAGAATGCACTAAAATTCTGTATCCTATTAGGAATTGCATATGTATAATGGAGGAACTGCATTTTACACTGTACTTTGAATTTTATTCTTCTTTTAGTAGTCGTATTACTTTATTCCTTACATATATGCAAATGTATCACACTATAGCAAATGACAGTGGAGTTTATGAGTGTATGCCAATAAGTTGGCAGGTCCCAAAGGAAATGATAAAGTTCCTTTCTTTCCTATCTTCCATTCCCAGAGCACTTGATCCAGAGATGAGCACTATGTAATAGCCATAGGTGCATGGAGACTTTCACTGTAACACTGAATTGAAGGTATTTGCATAGTGACCCCAGTTTAAGGCATTACAAGAAAAAAAATGAAATTCTCTACTGTGTGTAGTTGTTTCCAGGTGATCTTGATGAGTTGCAAAGTCAATTGTAAGCAAAATACACACTTTTCATAAGTTTTAGCTTCTGGGAAACTGGTAGTTTTGGGATCTCCTCTTAAAATGAAAGACAAAACAACCAACCAAACAATCAACACAAACTACCCACAACCTTTGGCTGTCGTCCACACCCAAGATGTACCATGCAGGGTTTTGAGTTTTTTGTGATCTGTTTCAAACACAACATAGTGAGTGATCTATATCTGCAGTTATTTCCTCTGCATAAATGCAAAGGGCCATGCAAATGCACACTAAGTATTCTTGACTTGCTTTCCAGAGTCCCACAGCATATATATACAAGGAAAGACAATTATTCATATATTCCTTCTAAGAACATATGAATATCTACTTTTCTTTCTTATGACTTTTTGTTGAAATAATTTATTTTCTGATCAAGTTTTAGGTATGGATATTCTGAACAGTTCTTAGAACATAAGCATTTAAGGAATATTTGTGGGAGCTCCCTGGACTAAGATGAAAGAGGGGTTATTCTATGAACACATGTATCAAAGTAAGATTGGCATGGGGTGAGGGTGAGGAGCAGATATTGGTCCTGATGGACTGGAGCATGAACAACTCACAGGACACCCCACTGAAGGTACATATTAGGCTGCCAGTGGCATGAGACTAGCATTAACTTTAGGGAACAGCATGGTTCAAAGTAGACGTCATGTGGGATCACACTTCAGGTACAGAGAGATTTACTAGTGCCAGTAGTATTTCAAAGGCTAAAGTAAAGGTTCAACCTGCTGAGGGATGGCAGAGAATATTCTTTTAAGGACCCTTATAGGGGAAGTATAGAGTGTGAGGTCTTCTGCTATGATGAAGTGAATCTAAAGTTAGTTGACCTCATCAAATTAGACAAAGAGGTACTATGTAGTTTTCACTTTGGGATGAGATAGGTATTTGGGAAATATCAAGGACATTTCTGACAAAGGCATATGGAAAATTCCAAATGACTATGGGATAGGTAAAATGACTTATGTACCAAAGCAACTAGTGCTTGAAACTGGTATAAATCAAGCAACTAATAGATCTTCAGTAGGTAGCATGGTCCAAATGGATACAACTACCTAAAGAAGAGACAAGATGTGAGCTGGTGGATGCTTTCACATGATCACAACCCTAGCATAACAAACAGTTTCCAAGTCTGCACTTATTACTGCGACTGAGGGCTTGTAGAAGTCAAGAGCATTTCTAATAGACTGGCAGCAGTTGTTTAAGTTGTGAAACCAACAATTAGTTATAGCTATGATCAATTTAATTTAACAACTTGGGTCAATAAATAGGTAAATTAACTAGAGGGAAATAAAAACATCACTGACATTGAGGAATCTTAAGCTTAGTAACAAGAGTTTGGGAAGAAAAATTCTGTATCAGAATTTTAGCAATGCATTTGACAAGATCTCCTATGGATATCTGGAAAAAATGAGACCTAGAGATAATAATATCATAATTGCTTTGACTCTTAGTGGAGTGACTGAACTGGTAAAACACAGATGTCAAAGCAGAGAGGATACTAGTCTGTTTCGAGTTTCCATTCTTAGCAATCTTGTTTAATGACTCCTGACTCAGGAATTTGAAGGTGCTTAAGTTACCCATTTAGAAAACCAGAATGTGGTAGTGCTCATAGCATAATAGATGATAAAGTCAATTTCAAAATTTTATTTAGTAGGAAGGTGTCTCAGTCACTTTTCTATTATTGTGATTAAAAACCATGACCGGGCTAACTAATAAAAGAGAGCATTTAATTTTTGGTGAATGGTTCCAGAGGGTTAGACTCTGTGACTATTATGGCAGTAGACAGATTTGCATGCTGGAGCAATAACTGAGAGCTTACATTTTGATCCATAAGCACAAGAAAGATAGGCAGACAGACAGACAGACAGACTGGAAATAGTGTGGCCTTTTCAAACCTCAAAGCCCAGTCCATAGTGACATACCTCCTCCAAAAAAGCCATACCTCCAAGTCTGTCCCAAACATTTCCTCCAACTTGGAACCAAACATTTGAAATACAAGTCAATAGGGCCATTCTCATTCAAATAGGCATAGAAAGATATTTCACATTGTATAGAACCCAATTTTACTTCCTTTCCTTGAGAATTTCTTTTCCTTTCCTTTTTTTTTTTTTTTTTACTATTTACATAGTCATTTAATACAGATGATCTGAATATTTGTTTATGTTTTAATTTAATGATAGGCTTTGAGGTCATAGTATTTTAGTTCCTTAAGAAATTGGAACGGATCAGAAAAGCTGAGCCAAACCCCTTTGCTATATGAGAAAATATCCTTTATTTTCCATGTCACCGTGGTTGGATTTTACCTGTACTGCATGTAAATACTGATTGACAAACTAGCAAATTAGATCTTCACAATAGCTCCATGAGGTCGGTTTTACTATTAATCTCATTTTATTGGGTAAGAAAAGTAAAGTTAGACTTAACATCAGGTTACATAGAAAATAAGTTCAATCTTCATTTTGGCCCAGCCTTGCCTAATTCCTAAGGTCATGTCTTCTTTTCCTCACCACTGTAGCTTTTCAAGGGAGTAAAGAGAGTGGGTTGGGGAATTATAACACAGCCATTCATGTAGAAGAATGACTGTAGAACCTTACTATCCAAATTAAATTATTAATTGAGTCAGTTAATACCATCTAACTCATTCAGTATTTTAAGGAATGTCTACTGTGTACCAAGGAATTATTGGGGAAACATTTGCAAACAAAAAACATTAAAGCTTTATTCTTCTGCATTCATAGGCCGTGTAGTCTATTGAAAACTGCCTAGATGTCTACTCACAGTGTCAGACATAAGAAATATAAGAAATGTAACAAGGACAAGAAAAAGAACAAGAACAACAACAAAAACCTGTTCAAACTGCAGTCACCATCTAACTGTGGGACGTTGGGACGTTCATCATCATGCTACATCACAATCTCTAAACTCAAGGCTCAGGGAACCTTGAGTCAATGGGAGTATAAAGATTGGAGGGGGAGTAAGACAAGTAATAAATATCTTCTACATAAGAAATGGAAGCGGTACCCAGGATTACTCAACAATAGGGTTGATTAAACATACCTGAACAATGACAGCACCAACTGACATTCCAATGTGGATAAGTGAGAGTGTGTGTGTGTGTGTGTGTGTGTGTGTGTGTGTGTAACAATTATGGTTAAAGAATAAGAGGCCATGAATTTCAGAAGTAGAAGGGACGTGGGATGAAGAGAAGGGAAGAACAGAATGATGTAACTACACTATTCATATATAAATAAATAATTTAAGTATTAAAAATTCTCAAACAGAAATGTATAAGAGGACTTAACAATTAATCATTATCTCCCATATCAAAATGTGAGAGTCAGTAAACTCCTCACTAAGAGAGATAGCATTTAAGCAAAGACCAGAAAGTGTTGGAGTGAGCCAGGCAGACAATGGAGGAAAGAGATATTGAAGAAGAAGCCAAGGAAAAGGCAAAACTCCTGAGGCAGACATAGTTTGGTTAGTTCTAAGAAGAAAGAGGAAGTAGATTTTGTGCTGGGGAAGAGGTTGAAGCTGTGACAAGAAGCAAAGATGGACCAGATCATAGTCCTGTCTGCCTCTCTCCCTCCTTTTCTCCCTCCCTATCTCCCTGTTTCTCCCTTCCTTTCTCCCTCTGCTTCTCCCTCCCTATCTCCCTATCTCCCTATCTCCCTATCTCCCTCCCTCTTCCTTCTCTCCCTTGCTCCCTCCTTCCCTCCCTCCGTCCTTTGTTCCTCCCCCTCCCCTCTTCCTTCCTTTCATTTTTCCTTCATTTTTTCCTCCCTAATGTTATAAGCCTGAGAAAAGTGAGAGTTCACAGAGATCTAGAACCGGTTACCCCCTATTGGATAAGAGGCTCTTTCACAACTTGAGCCATTTGGAGACTGTCTGACCAGTTACACTGTCCAAGAGTCTTGCAGAAAGTTCCAGGGTGGCAGAATTTTACAAATTGTCACCAGTATCAGGGTGGAATGTTTGATGAGGTAGCTGCCTTTGAGTTGTTCCTGACCTTGTAAGTGACCTCTTACCCTGATGCCTGTAAAAAACTATGACAAACTCATTGGTTCATTAAGTTGGACTTCAGTAGAAACATCACTATGGCCAGTCATTAATTCTCTATCTAGGTTGATAGAAGTTTATCTTGTGTTTCCCCAGGAAAAGTATTGCACAACAGCCCATGGTTTTCCAACAGTTTTATAGGCATGTAATATTCCAATTATATTTATCATTTTGTTAATATTATATTTATTGCATAAATATTTTCAAACCTTTTAGAATTGCTAGATATTAAAATGTTTCTTTAGGTCTGGGGAGATGGCTAAGCGTGTCAAGCTACTTGGTACCAAGCCTGCTGACCTGAATTTGCTCCCTAGGACATACAGGATGAAAGAGTAGAAGCCACTCTTGAAAATTGCCTTCAACTTTCCACACCCATGCCATGGCAAATGGTTATTTGTTGTGAACAGGTACACGTGTGTGTGCACACATATAGACACACAGATACAAATGTATATACACACCATATACATATATAAACTAAAAATAAAATATTAAATATAAAGTATTTATTTATTGCTTTTATAACATAAAATAATTATATAATCTATAACTATATATCTTCAGATGACTTACTAACTGATAAGTCATTTTGCTAGGCTAAAAGTCACATTAAAACAACATCATCTTCAATCATAGGGCATTCAAATTCTGACTCAACTGTGCTATGTTTGAGTTAGGACTGTATAAGAAGCTAAGGGAGTACAGACTGTACATACAGTTAGTGTAGTATGTAAAGACTGGGACTTATATAGAACACATTCACTTTGTACTACAAGAAAGGTGTACTTAATTATTATAATACTAAAATACACCTGACATTTTCATATGACTTCACAGCTGAATCTTAGATTACAATATTATGATTTTTTTTACCCTTTCTGCCAGCCGTGAGCACACAACACAGTTAAATAACCTAAGCTGAGGGGACAGAGTAGTGCCCAGTTACCCTTTCCTGTTCTGGCATTAGTCACCGCTTAACAAGGTAACAGCAAACTTAGCAGCTTCAGTGAATAATACATATTTCAGGAAACCAGTGCGCATGACAGGAAACCAAAGGTGGTTCTCCTAGGAGCTTATGGTACAAGGCCTCTCATATGAACCTGATGTCACTTTAAGTTTCACTGGACAGGAAAGACTCATTTCAGGGCTGCCTTAACCACATGGTTACCAGAGACTTCAGCACATTTTCTTTTTTCTGTTTTTTTTGTTTTAATGTTAATTTTTATTTACATTTTATTTGCATTTCAAATGCTATCCCCTTTCCTAGTTTCCTGTCTGAAACTCATGCTCATATCATTATGCACATTTGATCTTCTTATGTTCCTTGTTCTAATCAATGTCCAAATCAATATGACCCCACTTTTTTCAGGCTAAAGAAAAATTCAAATGAGAGGCATGTAACTGAGGGATCTATCAGTAGGGACCAGCTGTCTGATTTCCTTTAAAGAGAAAAATACAAACAATGGGGGGGGGGGAAATAAAATTAAACCCTTGCTGTAAAGATGATGAGTTATGTTGATCGGAAGTGGCTAGATATCATTTCCATAGTTTGAAGAAAGGTGATAATGACAATGAAATTACTCTGCAATATGATTTTGAAAATTGAATGCAAGTGCATTTGAGAAAGCAGTACAGCATGATAGGCCATGGTGAACATTGGTGAGTCAAAGGGACCTCTCACAAATGATGACTTAATGAGACCCTCGTGACCTATGAGATTTAGCAAACTGCTGCTACTACTGTGACAATTGAATTTTACAAAAGAAATCAAAAAGGAAAAGAAAATCCATTTAACTTCTCTATGACTCTGCTTGGGTAAGATTCCACAATTAAATACTGTAGAAGCTCCTGGACAAATGATGTGCCTCTCACCATTTGGTTTGACAATTCTGGGAGACCATGTGTATGAGCTTAGAAGATGAATGGAATCGAGTCTCTATTACCATAGCAATGGCCTCAAGAATAAGATACATATTAGCTTTGTTTCCCTTAGGCTTCCTGGCCCAAATGCTTTCTGTTTATATTTACAGTGAAAATACCACTTCAAGCTCATGGATGTTGACATTGGCGAGCCACAGGAATGAGAAGGAACTGAATCAGTGCAACTTTCCAGTCCAGGGGCAGATAATAATGGACTTCAGTGTCTGAAGAGGACGTAGTTTTGATTCCAGAACAAACTGAATGTCAAGGACAACTAGCATCAGCAATCTGGGGTATGTCAGTGGTAAAATTCTCTTTCCTGTCCCAATGTTCCTCTTCCCTTTCCCATCTTCTTGTCACTGGTTGCTAATGATACTTTCTGAGTCTGTAAAATAAGTTTTTCAGATTGGTAGCCTGAGCCTTTAGATCCACGGGTGGGATATGCACAGGTGTGCTAAAATCCATTTTAATGGCCTGTTTCTTTGCCCTTTGTCTAACATAAAGTTGCATCAAAAAACAGGACATGAGAATAATGGATGGTGTTGAAATTCTTACTTTTTATGACATTCATTTATAGAGCTGTTAGAAACAAGAAAAAGTCTGGGGAGCTACTAAGTGCATACATTTTCCTTTGGATTTCTTGGTACTTCAGAATCTAGCAGTAAACAGTGCCTATATCTACACGGTTATGACAAGAATATAATTGACTTGTCCAAAGTAAATGGTAGGTTTCTAGTTAATACAAGGGATTTTGAAACCTGTTCTTTGTGAACATGAATTTCAGCACTCATTAACCATTTTCTTCATTCAAATAAAATTAGTTCTACATACATTCTATTGTCTTCTTGTTCTATTTTAGCTCAGTTCATTATGGTTTTGAGATGAAGCAAGAGTTTATACTAATACTTTACACATAGATTTATTTTCTGTATATTTAGTAGTTTTAAATGGACATTGATATACAGTCTTTTCAATATCCATTAGTTGATAAAAATGAAAGCAATGAAGTGTTTTGTAATTTGTTCCCAAATGTAATTAATCATTGACCTCAAGATATTGCCTCCCAGGAAAGTACAGTATTACTAATTAGTGCTTGTTTTACTCTGTGCCAACAGACTAAGGAATGACATGTATGAATTGGTTATAAAAGCTTTGTCAGTAGTGACAATCATGACCACATATGATCATTTTCTCACTTCTAAGTTCATAACTTAGTTTTCAAAAAAAAATTATTATATCATATATAAACTTTAAAAGTATTAATGAGATTCATAAACTATATTCTTTCCTAACTACTAGTGATTCCTTTTGTTTTATTTCATTCTATTTTTTCATTTATTTTCTATTTTCTAGTACTAATCCAACCTAATTTCTAACAACTGACTTGTTGAAGGTACCCATTGTACTTAAAGATAGTTTGCCATTGTGTATATAGCAAATACTAACTACATAACTGTCTTATTTAGGGTTAGAATTGTTCTGATGAGACACTATGACCAAGTACAACATGGAAAAGAAAATATTTATTGGCATGTTACCACGTTACTGATTATCAGTGAAGGACATCAGGACAGGAAATCATACAGGGCAGGAACCTGGTGGTAGTAGCTGCTGCAGAGGCCTTTGAGGAGTGCTGATTACTGGCTTGTTCCTCGTGGCTTGCTCTGCCTGCTTTTCTATAGAAGTCAGGACTACCAGGTCCACAGTGTCCATGTTCACACTGGATTAGGCCTCTATATCAATCAAATAATAGAACTTATTTATTTTAGAAAACCTACTTCTTCTACAGTAACCATTTCAACTGCCATGAATGTTATAGTTATATGGGTAGTATCATGACACAACCTTGCATAAAGTCTAGAAAAACCTATATAGTAAGGCACACTGATTAATTTTATAGGTAAGTAGAGGATTTAAAAGAATAAAATTTGGAAGCATATCAAAACACATAATAAAATATCAATTCCCTCTATTTTCAAAATTAAAGTACTACAGGAATATGTCAGTGAAAGCCACAGAGATAGCTAAGAATTAAAAAGCCAGAACATTTCACATAAGAATCTCAGACATTTTTTTTTAAAGTTTTCAAGTCACTTTTTAATTTATTATTATTCCTTAATCATTTTTAACAGTCCATCTGTTAGGCCTTCCTGTTTCATTTTCCAACAGTTCCTCATCCCAGTCCTCCTACCCCATCACCCAGAGGATGTCCTCGCCTCCCCCTTACACACCCCACCAGACCTTTCTCCTCCCTGGGGCCTCAAGTCTCTTGAGAGTTAGGTGCATCTTCTCTCACTGAGACTAGACCAGGCAGTCCTTTGCTGGATATGTGTTTGGAGCCTCATATCAGCTAGTGTATGCTGCCTTGTTAGTGGCTCAGTGTTTGAGAGATCTCAGAGATCCAAGTTAGTTGATACTGCTGGTCTTCCTATGGTTTTCTCCTCAGATTTTTCCAGCCTTTCCCTAATTCAACCATAGTAGTCTCTGGCTTCTGTCCATTGATTGGGTGTAAATATTTCCATCTGCCTATTTCAGCTGCTTGTTGAGCCTCTCAGAGGGTGGCCATGCTAGGCTCCTATCTGTAAGCACACGATAGCAACAGTAATAGTGTCAGCCCTTGGAGCCTCCCCTTGAACTGGATCCCAATTTGGGCCTGTCACTGGACATCCTTTCCCTCCATGTCTTCTCCATTTTTGTCCCTGCAGTTCTTTTTGACAGGGACAATTCTGGCTCAGAGTTTTTGATTATGAGATGACAACCCCATCTCTTCACTTGATGCCCTGTCTTTCTACTGGAGGTGGACTCTATAAGTTCCCTCTCCTCATTTTTAGGCATTTCATCTATGGTCCCTCTCTCTGAATCCTGAGTGTCTCTCACCTTCCAGGTCTCTGGTATATTTAAGAGAGTTCTTCTACCTCCTACCTCCTGAGGTTTCCTGTTTCCATTTTTTCTGCTGACCCTCAGGGCTTCACTCCTGATCCCCCACATCAATACCTGATTATTTTCCCCTTCCCCCCCCCCCTCTCTGTCCCTTCTCCCACCCAGGTCTCTGTCCCTTTTGATATCAAGTCATTTTTTAAGTTGTTGGCTGTACACAGTGTGCATTAGTATAATATCTGTTAGCATATTAAGTATTTGTTCACTCTAAGTGAGATTTTTCAGTTTGGAAACATGGATGTAAACTCCCAGATATAGATGAGAAGGAAGTCATCTGAGGTTTCCCTATAATGGGTTAAAATTACACTGCCTCATGGTCCCTGGAACCACCATAATACAGGCAAAGAAGTCCTAGGCAAGTGTTGAAAATTGACTTTAGGTGAATGTACTTACAATGAGAGTCCTGCAGGGGCTAGATTCTGACTAGACATAAACAGTTAGACCTATAAGCTAGTATACTCTCTCAACACAGTACTGTCCCACTATATTTTTCCCACATATGCTGGCTGTAACTTCATACCTCTATTTTGCACAGAGCACTGAATTCCAGAAACTGGAATAAATCTTATGAATCATGTCCTCAAAATCATCTAAATCTTCATTGTACTTCTAATAGCTTTAGAGTCTTTTACAGTGGTTTCATGGCTTGATTTAGGGAGGGTAATTTTTCAAGCAAATAAAATAAGATTCAAAAGAATAAGTTGAACAATGTAAGTCTGTACAACCGAGTTTTTGAGATCCTGCCCTCTACACTTCTTTAATACAAGTGGTTATGTTTCTCTGTTTCCATTTCATGTACAAGTATACTAGGAGAGGCTCTGGTGCAAATTCTAGTTTTTTGTGTCCTGTTACTCACTTGTGGGTGCTCATTCATATTATTTGTAGTTTTTTTCTCTTCAATTATGCCCTTTCCTATAAGGCCTTTTAGCATAGTGACATGAGAAAATATGCAACTTTTAAAACATGGAATCCAAGTCTACAACAGAACTACAGTGGAGTTTAGCAATGTTTGAAACATTGTAGCATAAGCAGTAAGAAGTATTTACCCCATCTCCAGAGAACTGAAGGGCTTGGAAATGAAAACATTGATATCACCCTTGCTAGTTAATTTTGCAAAGCTGTCATGACATACCTAACACAAGCTGCTTAAGGGGACATAACCCATTTTGTTAAAGAGGATATGCACAGTTCATGTTAGTGGGAGTACCACAACAGAGACACAAGACAGACTTTTGGCAAACCAAAAGGCAGAGATCGGACTAGAAACCGAGCCAGACTATGATCTCCAAAGGCTCACCTCTAGAAACCTACTTCCACCATCTCAGCCCCACTTTCTACCTGCTAACAGCCTTCCAAACAGTGCCACAAGCTTGAGAACAAGCGTCTGAAACATGTGCCTGGAGGGAACATTTCCAAAGCATCTCATGATATCATCCATATTCTCCATACATAACTTGATCCCCAAACCTGTGAATATATTATCTTCCATGGACAAAGGAAAATTGCATGTGTAATTAAGGACCTTCAGATGGAGAAGTTATCCTCATAGGTGAAAAGAAGTTGCAAGGGTACTTTGAAGGTAGACACAACAGGCCAAAGGTCAGAGAGTTTTCATGTGTTTATAGTACTTTCTTTGAAACTGGAGAAAGAGCAGTCATGCAGCCCTGCAGGATCCCTTAACAATGTGTTCTGTACAACTTCCAGGAGCAACAGAGCCTGCTAACACTTTGGTTTAAGCAATGAAACAGTTTGGACATCTGAGCTGCAGAAGGACAGGAAAAAAAAACTATGCATAAATTATCTAACTGTTTTAGTTTATTAACAGTATACTAGGAAACTAATATACATATCCATTTTGTATGCAACTATGGGCACAATTCTATTATATATTGAAAGTGAGGGTGCAGTGAAACCACTGAACTAGTCTGCTCCATGGGGCAGGGGGAGGTTTGTTGGAGATCAAAATATGGATGGGAGGGGAGCAGAGAGAAGCGCAAAATGGAAGAAAAGCAAGGCTTTATTTATTTATTTATTTATTTATTTATTTTTGGTATAGTCAATACAGTGGAGGTCTTTGAGTTGATACAGGGTGTTAGGATTGAATGGGAACTAGATGCCCTTACCTTAGGTTGTTGACTTTTGGGGCAGATTAAGGGAGATTTCAAGTGGATTAAAGGAGGTTCTTGATAAACAGAAACTAAACCTTAGGCCTCTGTTTACCCAATAATAATCTTTCTGTATACATTACTGTTTACAAAATCCTTCTGTTGAGCACATTGTAATGAGAGCTGCCATTCTGGGGGAATCGATGTTTGAGCCTAACATTTACCAGCTTAATTTGTGAATTAAAGCTTCCAATAAATCCGATGAAAATAACCACAAGCTAGCAAAGGTCTGGTAAGAGTAACCAGACTTAGCAACTTTCCAACGTTTTAAATTTGTTCTACATATTGCAAATCAGATGATTTATTGTTAATCTGAAATGTGAGAGAATGATTAAGAGATACCACTATGTAACAACAATGACTGTATAGCTAATTCTGTCACCACTGAACTTCTCAAAAGTATAGCAACAGTAGAGTTTTAATTATTTTTAATATCCGCATCCCTGTTATGTTTCTGGAGGTGTCCTATATATTCTGTCTGGCCTAGATCATCACATAAGCAGGGTGTCTTATTCATCATCTCTGATTCCTTTTATTTTACTGACATACAAAGTCCCCATTCTGCCCCTCAACCTTTTCTCAAGTGGATTGGAATTCTATGCTCATCTAGTTCCTTCCAGTCCTGCTAAGAGACCTGAGTTTCTTTATGAGTGTTCACATGACATTACACTCATCTCCACCTCAGTGCTACCACCAATACAGCTACAGGGATCAGAGCAAATTCATTTGCTCCTTCAGGTCAGAGGGAACAGTCCTCAAATATCTGACCCTTTAAACATATCTAAAAAATCACTTTGTTTACATTTATTGCTCTTCCTAAAGACAGGATGCAGTAAGAGGGTAGAGATATTATGAAGTTGAATCACCCACCAGCTTTCCAGTTCTTTCACTCCTCAGCTTCAATGGTCTTCCTCAGAAAAGAAAGATAAGAGTGGAAAAGATAACAATTACAGCTACTTTCACATCTTTCTAGTTTGATATTTAGACCTGGAGTAAAATGATAGGAATTCTTTTGATCCTGGGTTCTACCCTGATAAGAGTCTAGAATAAAGAGAGATTTCAAGACTTAATTTTGAATAAACTATCTTGGTACTAGAATAAAGGGATAGGCCCTCCCAGCAGGATAAAAAAAATATAATCAGATTTCAAAATCTTGTCTTTATATGTATACAGAAAGAAACTGAGGCACTGAGAAATTAATAGAGTTGAATTTGTGCTTTATAAGTCTATGGATTTAATTTTTAAGTTGCTTAAAAATTTAGCATGCTGTCTACCCAGTAGACCATTACACATAATTTAGCCTCAGCTAGATCATCTTGAAAACAAAGACCTTGAAGTAGATGAGTGTTAAGGCTCATCATTGCTCTAAATGTGACGCTATTGTTGAAAAATGTCAGCACTATGTAGGAGAAGGAGAAGAATGTGTGTTTACTTGACCTGGAAGTCTTCTTCCAGAAAAAGGACTTAAGTGTAGATCCTGCTGTCATTAGCACACTAAATATTGCTTGGATGAAAATAGTTAATGTACTATTTAGTAAGTAAACATCAGGAACAATGGACATTCAGGTGGGTTTTTGTATTTATAAAGGGTATTTACTATTGTTTAATCTACATTTAATCCTTGGTAACTATATATCAAGCATCTTATAAAAACCAAATTATAAATTAAATGAAACTCATTGTTAACTTTATACAAGTTAGTAGCTATTTGACTCTATTTTAATATTAAAACACGTGTACTTGCTATCATTTGCTTCTTAATAGTGACTTTTCTCTGATGATTATTTTTACAAAGAACCAGATCTTTGCATAAATTACCAGTATCAGACATTGAAACTCAGGCTGCCCACCTTTCTCCTTAACTGCATGATTTAAACCTAGCCACATTCTGACAGTTTGAGTCAGTTCCAGGCAATGAAATGTGAAAACTCTGATTTACTGCATGCCTGTCTAGAACAGGCCTGCCACTTCTTCATGAGAAGCCCTACTTCAAATCTTTCCCCAATTGATTCTGAAACTTGAACTGTAGCAGCATTCATCAGAAAAGATTAGAAATGGCTCAGGTGCATCCCCTAAGGTACAGGATTCTGCTGGAACGTGACTGCAACCTTCATATTGCATGTGGGATAAGGGTATTCACTCTGTTCTGGCTCATTCATCTTTATGCTAGGAGAAAACAAAAAGCAAATAGGTTATTCTTTTCTAACTAATAGGTTTTATATTTAATTGCTGAAAGTTCCTGATTTCGTTAAGATTTTATTAATCAACTAGAACAATAGATACACTTGGTTGGAAACGGGCATTTAAATAGCCTACCCGAGTGCGGCACAGGAGTCTGCTTTGCAAAATGAATGCAAATGCTGCAGCAAATCCTTGTTTCATTTAGGGAACAAACCTGCGATGTCAGGATTTCTCAAGCTCGTTTATTTTAGAAAAGGGAAACCATGAAACTTAAATTTTGCGGGGAGTGACAACTTATTTATTTACTTATTGTTTATCTGCTTTGCTTTGAGATGGAAACAATAACAAGGTTAGGGAAGAAATTAGAACTCCAGGGGCACACGCCATAGCCTTGTTAGATGGAGATTGTTTCACATGCAGACGAGAAAACCTGGTCTGAAAACAAATACCGTAAAAGGAACAGAAAATAGAAAAGTTTTAAAATAAGAAAGGATTATGTGGAGATGGGAAAATAAAAACAGTGAATTTAACTGGAACACCACCAGAAAAGTAAATATTGAGTGGATATATGAAGACTGGTTAAATATAAAGCAATGAACATACCTAAAATGAACCTGAAGTTTTGGTGATCTGATGTCAAAGATTTGCCTCTAACATCTTAAATACTTCTGAACAGAAATTGTGTGTTTGTGTGTGTGTAATTTAATTTTATGTGTATTTGTGTGTGTGTACCTATATGTGTAAACCAGATGCAAGGCTCTCTTGGATCCCTCTCTACCTTAGTTTTTGATATAGAGTATTTCATTCTGGGAGGGGAGAGGCTCTCAGGACTCAAAGGAAGGGGACCTTAGATGAACTGCTCTACAGGGGAACTTGTAGAGTCTACCTCCTGTGGAGGGATGGGGTTGCCATTCCACAGTCAAAAGCTCTGAGCCAGATTTGTTTCTGTCTGAAAGAAAATGGAGAAGACCATGAGAGAAAGGAGGTCTAGTAGCAGGGCCAAATTGGGATCCAGCTCAAGGGAGGCCCTGGGGCCTGATACTGTTGCTGATGTTGTGATGTGCTTGCAGACGGGAGCCTAGCATGGCTGCCCTCTGTAAGGCCCAACAAGTAGATGGAATAGTCAGATGAAGATACTAACACCCAACCAATGGACAGAAGCCAGGGACCCCTGTGGTTGAATTGGGAAAAGCTGGAAGAAGCTGAGGAAGATGGTGGCCCCATGGGAAGACCAGCAGTCTCAACTGACTTGGATCCCAAGATCTCTCAGACACTGAGCCACCAACCAGTTGTATACATCAGCGGATATGAGGCCCCCAACACACATACAGCAGAGGACTCTCTGGTCTGGCCTCAGTTGAGAGAAGATGCAACTATCCCTCAAGAGACTTGAGGCCCCAGGGAGTGGGCAGATCTGTTGAGGTGGGGGTGGGGGTGGTGAAGACATCCTCTTGGAGATGGAGGGAGGACATATGGGATAGGGAGCTGTCAGGGGCGGGGCAAATCAGGAGGGGGATTGTTGACAAGACTATTAAAAAAAAGGATTTAAAAAAAAGTGAGTTTCTCTAATTTAACTAGGCTGGCTGGCCACTAAGTCACAGATATTAGACTAAATATCCTTCTGGGGTAATGGGATAACAGATATAGGCTTCATTTCTCCTCCTCCTCCTCCTCCTCCCTCCTCCTCCTCCTCCTTCCTCCTCCTCCTCTTCTTCTTCCTCCTCCTCCTTCTCCCCCTCCCCCTCCTCCTCTCCCTTTTTCTTCTCCTCCTCCTTCTTCTCCTCCCCCTCCTTCCCTCCTGTCCTCCTCCTCCTCCTTCTTCTCCTCCTCCTTGTCCTCTTCCTCCTTGTTCTTCTCCTCCTTGTGTCCATCTCTACATAACTTGCTTGATAGGAATCCAAGCATAGGAGTTCATCTTTGCCTAGCAAGCACTTTACTGAGATATCACCATCCAGGTACATTTATATTTTAACACAAAGCTATTTTATGGGAAAAAGTTCTATTTACTGATTGCTCATGAAAACAGTAGTATGTGAAATGATTGAAGGACTGAGTGACTTAGTCATACCTCTAGGTCTTTCATTATACCACATCCTCAAACTTCAACTTTACAGTGGCATTTGTTTGTAGGAGAGCACTGCAATGGAGCATCATGCTGTACCACTTAAGATAAAACAATCTCAAAACATATTATATAGATTATGTTGATTAGGGATCAACAACCCCCTTTTAAGTTCTAGGTAATAAAAACTTCAGGCTTTGCCTTCTCTATAATATCAGTCATATGTTTTCAACACAGCTATTCTAGCACAAAAACACCTATACACTGTGAGTAAATGAAGGGGTTGGTAGAGAGCCAAGATAAATCCTGCACACAATGGGCAATGGTTTCCTGTGTTAGTATGTCAAATCTGACAAGAATTTGGCAGGTTTTAATGATGTTTCCTATTGGCATGATTCTTTCTGTAAACATATATATATGTGTGTGTGATGTGTATATATATGTGGGGGCACACAAATGCCACCGGGAGTATTTGATGCTATGGGACAACTTGATGTTGGTTCTCTCTCTCTCTCTCTCTCTCTGTGTGTGTGTGTGTGTGTGTGTGTGTGTGTGTGTATGTGTGTGTGTATGTGTGTGTGTCTGTGTGTCTCTGACTCTCTCTCTTTTTGTCTCTCTATCTGTGTCTCTGTGTCTCTAACTCTCTCTCTCTCTGTGTCTGTGTCTCTGAATCTCTGACTCTCTCTCTCTCTCTATTCCTCTCTCTCTCTCTCATCCTTCATAATCTACACAAGCTGGCTCATGTACTTCAGGAAATTTTCTTGTTCTGCTTCCCACATCCCCTTAGGAGCATTGAAACACACACATGCACTACTATGCTCACCTTTATGTGGGAACTCACATAGGAACTCACATCCTCATCCAGGCAAGCACTTTGCCCACTGAGCCATCTCCCAGCCCCATCACAAGCTCCCTCAACCATGGATATGAGAACCGACAATAACAGAAAAACCAAGTAAAAATTAGAATGCTGGTATTGTGAGGTCCAAACCTTACTACACAATAGCGAGTAAGATACAGACTCAGTCCTTGAAGTTTCTTTTTTTTTTTTTTTTCTTTTCCTGTTGTATTTTGCTCAAGATACTTCCCCCCAAATTAATTGAGAACCATGATGTTGAGACCTCAAAACAGGGCGACTGAGCACAGAGGGACAGGGAGGAAAGGACTGCAACTTGCTCCCAGGGACTGGAGAAAATTAAAAAATAAAAAGAAAATAAAAAAGAAGGTTGGAATCCATCAGTCTTCTGTGCTAATCATCCTCGCCTTCGTCCTCCTCTCCTTCCTCCCCTTCATCCTCATCGTCATCTTCTTCACCTTCATCCTCATCTCCTTCTTCATCAATATCTTCCAGCCCCTCCTCCTCTTCGTCGTCGTCATCATCATCTTCTGCCTCTCCTTCTTCATCATCCATGTCGGGAACCAGGTAGTACTGCAAGGGATTTGGCCAGATGTCATCTTTGATGACCTCTCCTAACTCATCAGCACCTGCGTCAGAATGGTCAGTAAACCAGGTAAAGAAGCTCTCTGGCTCTTCGTGCTGCCTCTTCCTGCTGGCCTTATTTTGCGTTTGACTTGAGCGTTTTGTCAAATCCTTTCCAGATTTCCATTTGATTTCGGTGGACTTTGAAGACGGGTCACCACTCTCGTTCAGATGAAATTCTTTGGAGAGAACTTTATTTTCAAAGTAAGGATTTTCATCAAAATAAAAATCTATTCTGTAACCTGATTTAATGTCTTCAAATTCTGTCACTTCAACTCTGGTCAAATAATGCAGAGCCTCCTCGTCCTCCTCCCCAAGCAGTGCAGACACTTGTGGATGGTTGACAAATGTTGTTACCCAAAAATTTGGGATTTTGGCGATCAATTCTGACCTCTTCTGAAAAAATGGTTGGCGGAGTTTGTTATATTTTTGTTCTACTTTCAAAATTTCCTCACTGGCTTGTTCATTAAGTCTGTCTATTTCATTTTGTACTTCATCAATATGTTCAATTGCTTCTTGCTGTTCTTTTTCTCCCTTCGGCAGGCCGGGAGAGGCCGACTTGTCCTCCAGCTTCGGGGCAGCAGCCGGTCTGGGTTTCTTGGGCTGAGGCAGGATCGCAGACTGCCGCTTCGGGGCCATGGCGCGAGGGAGATGACCGGGAGACAGAGCCCAGTGCCCTGATGTTCACAGCAGGAAGAAACTCACAGGAACTCCTTGAAGTTTCTTAATGATGTACATTCCACTACTTAAGCGTGCAACCGAGAAGACACTTTTCCATGTTTAAGATGGAAGATAAAAACACCCAAGCAACTTAAAAACAAGAAAAAATGGAAATAAACTAAGAAAACTGACTCCACAAAATGTGGATAAGAATGAATTTTTTCCTGGTTAGAGTATTCACCTTTATATAAAAAGTCTTCTTGTTGAAATTTGCACCACCAGACTTCCAGAGCAATGCCCCAAGCCAGGGGACACCATCAACCTTCACTACTAATCCCCTGCAAGGCAAGATGGAGGAGGCACCTGTGAGCATACGGAAACAGGCCTGCTGGACTGGAACACAAATCCTGTGAGGATAGAAGAAGAAAACAAAACATGGCATTCACATATTGACACATGGCACTTGTGATACAATCTTAATGAAAACTAATATTTTATTGTGAAAATGAAAGTACTGGAGAGGATCGATGTTTATTTTACATTCACCAACTAGTGGAATTTAACAGAGAGAATTAATAATTGGAAAGAATGCCAAGCCAGCCAGCCACAGAATTTGCTACATCAAGTGCCAAAGGGACAGGCCTGAATGGGTAACACAAAGACTAAGGCACATGTGCTATGTGCTGCTGAAGGTGATTTTCAACTTGTTTCATGTCCTCTGCAGTGGTCTGAAATGGTGGTTACTTATTAACAACACTGTTTTCCTACAAGGGAAAATGGCCAAAAACATTAAGCAGTTCTGCAAGATCACTCTAAGCCAAGGTTTGCAGTCAATCTTATACATGAAGTGATTTCCAACTGGATATACTAAAGATAGAAATGACAGTTGCCATTTCACACAGCTGTGAAAGGTTTGTGAAATTTGAAAGTAATTAAGGAAAACACTGATTTAGTATAACAGCAAAGAAACTGATTTTGAATTATACTTCAAGATGGCCATTTATTATATTATTTTATTAAAAGAACACATTGTTATATAACTGTAATAAAATTTTAGATATCAATTATAGTAAATAACTTAAGATAAATTAACACAATATTAAGATTTTTTCATAAAGAAATGAAATATTTATATTTCCAGCTTTCTCCAAAAAATTCTAAACTCAACAGCAAAATAGAAATGATATGCCCACATTTATGACACAAATAAACAGGTATTAAAATAACCCTGCTGAAAACCATGAGGACACAATTTTTTTTAAAAAAGCATTATAAATGCTCTGCTCTGTTATTAAGACAATTTTAAAAGCAATGCTTATTTTTATGGATAGTTTGTGGCAAATAATAGAGAATTGAATAAAATCAGTTGTCCTTAAGCACTTATGAGATGGGACCTTATGTTTTTCTATTATGTGTGTTTTATCTCTGTTCACAGCTGAGATAAACTTGATTGCTTCCCCCCTGACAATACAGGGTATAGCCATTGCTTTCATTTATTGAGTAGAACTTGGTGGTTAGACCCTGTACTGAAGACCACTCACCTTGGTCACAGGACACAGAGATATCAAGTTGGTACTAATCCAGGAGCTTCCTCCCTGTTGACTAGTTCTCATAATACTGGAAGGTGTTATGGGGTTGCTCTGGGAAGGGGGAATCATAAATAGCATTACCCAACAATGAACCTTCTGAGCTGGAATAATAATCAAATTAGCAAGTTATGCCAATAGATGCAATAATAGCACAGATGTTATAGGGTTAGGCAGAAAATCGATATTGAGGATGAGTTGACAACCTCAGCCAGCGATCACCTTCTAGTGATCCTTAAGCCACATGTTACCCCCTAGAGATCCTATAATCTTCCAAAAAAACAAAACAAAACAAAACAAAACTACCACTTATAAGGGAACCACTCTTGAGGCACAACACTACTTGGTTTCTGGCTTCTATGAAACACCATACTCTCAGCTTCTACCATATCAAGTTCAAACTCTACATATAAATGAGATTGTGTGCAACTGCTTTCCTCCACCTGACTTTTATTAACTGTACTGGCTAGTTTTGTGTCAACTTGACACAGCTGAAGTTATCACAGAGAAAGGAGCTTCAGTTGAGGAAATGCCTCCATGAGATACAACTGTAAGGCATTTTCTCAATTAGTGATCAAGGGGAAAGGCCCCTTGTGGGTGGGACCATCTTTGGGCTGGTAGTCTTGGTCCTATAAGAGAGCAGGCTGAGCAAACCAGTAAAGAACATCCCTCCATGGCTTCTGCATCAGCTTCTGCTTTCTGACCTACTTTGGTGATGAACAGCAGTATGGAAGTGTAAGCCGAATAAACCCTTTCCTCCCTAACTTGCTTCTTGGTCATGATGTTTGTGCAGGAATAGAAACCCTGACTAAGACAAATTGGTACCAGCAGAGTGGGTTATTCCTGTGACAACCTGGCCATGTTTTGGGGAGGACTGTGGAAGGACTTTGGAACTTTGGGCTAGAAAGTCCATTCGGTGTTAAGAGCTCTGTTAGATGTTGTGTAGGAGCTTAGAAGATAATGTTGAGAACAGTGCATAAGATGGAGGACTGGCTTGTGAAATTTCAGAGGGAAAATTAAAATCTCTTGTCAGGGCCATTGTTACTTTGGTTGTGAAGATTCTGTGGTTCTGGTTGGCTGGGGCTGAAGAATCAGCAGTGATTAACAAGATACCAGAACTACTAAAGCAAAAACTTTGCATTACTGGGACTATTGATTCTGGTTAGCCGGAGCTAAGAAATTAGCGGTGATTAAGAAGAGACCAGCATCATTGAGGTGACATCTTCTGGGAAGTGTTTTCTGAAAGCACAGAGGCTGTGTTCCAGAGATAGCCAAGGTTGTACCTTGTGCTGTGGCTGGACTTGGTAATGTGTAAGAGTCACCCAGGTGGTACTGGTTTTGAAAGCATGAAGGGGTCACACAGAGCAGCTGAGGCTTGGCACTGTGAGAGGCCATGGAAGGCCATTGGTGAAGGTGCAGCCTCAGTTGAAATTGATGGCCCAGGACTGAAGGGGTCATACAGTGTTTTGGAGATGCCAGTACCATGAGATGACTACCAAGAGCAGCAGCAGTGGAGTACAGACATCTGGAGCCTAGAGGATGACTTGTGTGCTACAAAGGGCATGGCTGGAGAAGTGACCCAAGCCCTTGGAGGAGCCCAGAAGATCATGAGTTGGATCCCAGACATTGGACGGTTGGAGATTGACTTTTGCTTTTGATTGTGACTGTGCCCTGATATTTTCCCTCTTGAAAGAAGAAACTATTTAGTGGAGTCCACAGTTAAGAGACTTTTATTTGTAAAAAGACTTTTGATTTTAAAAGAGATAATGGATATTTTAAAGAGATTGAAATTTTAAGAATATGTAAAGACTGTGGGACATTTAAAGTTATTTAGACCTTGGGGATGAATAAGAATGTAAGTGTTGAGGCTTACTAGTGATGTGTTTTTGTGTCAAGTTGACAAGGGGTCAATTGTACTGGCTAGTTTTGTGTCAACTTGACACAGCTGGGGTTATCACAGAGAAAGGAGCTTCAGTTGAGGAAATGCCTCCATTAGATCCTACTGTAAGGCATTTTCTCAATTAATGATCAAGGGGGAAAGGCCCTTTATAGGTGGGACCATCTCTGGGCTGGTAGTCTTGGTCCTATAAGAGAGCAGGCTGAGCAAGCCAGGGGAAGCAAGCCAGTAAAGAATGGCCTCCATGGCTTCTGCATCAGTTCCTGCTTCCTGACCTGCTTGAGTTCCAGTCCTGACTTCCTTGGTGAGGAACAGCAATATGGAAGTGTAAGCCGAATAAACCCTTTTCTCCTCAACTTGCTTCTTGGTCATGATGTTTGTGCAGGAATAGAAACCCTGACTAAGACATTAACTTAACACAGTGATCTCCTGATCCATCCACAGTGTTATAAATGAGTTGTGGTTAGTACTAGTACACTCTGTATTACTCAGTCTCTACATGAGACATACTTGTGTTGTTTCTATTTCTTGGCTATTGTGAAAAGTACTAAAGCAAAGATAGAAGTGCAAAGGTCTCTAATGCACTAGTTTATTTTTGGGATGGGGAATACTATATCCCCTAGTTAAATTGCTTAGGCACATGAGTAGTTCTAGTTTAAACATTTATGGAACTCCATATTACTTTCCATAATGGCTTTAGTAACATACATGTCTACTTCTAAACATTCCCCTATCTTCACACTCTCACCAGCACATCCTACCTTTAGTCTACTAATATTTTAATATTAGTCACTGATAATGAATGGTTTTCTTTCATTCTGTATGTTGGTTTTATACTCTACCTGGTATATCCTTTTCTCCATGAAATACTTTCAGTTTAATGTGATTCCACTTGTCTAGGTTTGCTTTTGTTTCTCAAATTGTCATGTCCTGTTAGGAAAGTTCTTATCCATGCCAATTCTCCCCCTTTTTGTTTTATTAGTAGCTCTGGGATCATCATCTGTCTTAGGTTGCCCCCATCCGTGCCACATCCTTACCTGTCATGGGAGTGAAGAACTCACTTTTGACATCCTGTCTTAGGTTGGTATGCGCAGGTGAGGGTCTTACCCGTCATTGATTACTAATCCAGCATGTTGAGCCAACATTGGGGGGATATTCCTGCTTCCAAGGCTGCCATAGCCTGCACTAAGGCTCATTTATCAGCCCTGTGCCGCCTTTGCATACATGCCATCCACCAAAGCATTCCTCCACACACAACAGTCAGCAGGAGAGCCCAAAAGGCCATCCCTCCCCAATTTTTTAAGAATCCCACAGTTCTGCTGGGCGTGGTGGAGCACGCCTTTAATCCCAGCACTTGGTAGGCAGAGGCAGGTGAATTTCTGAGTTCGAGGCCAGCCTGGTCTAAAGAGTGAGTTCCAGGACAGCCAGGGCTACATAGAGAAACCCTGTCTCAAAAAACCAAAAAACAAACAAACGAACAAACACAAACAAACAAAGAAACAAGAATTCCACAGTTCCCTGGATGATCTCCAGCCATTGCTTTGCAGTTGCAATCTCCACATGGTTGTTGTTCATAGCAACAATCGATGCTTGCAATTCCTTCATCTTTGTGTTGAGATCATGACTCCAATTTCCTAGCAGCATTGCACCAATTGCACGTGACAGATTTGCAGCTCTGGAAAAATTCTGATACTGAACAGAGGTTGCACACATTCCTGACATATGAGTAATGCAGGAAGCAAATACTAAGTGCTCCAAAATATTCATCTGTTCCTGCAACCAATCCACTCTTTGGTTAACCATAGGATATCAGCTTTCAAATTTGTATTCCAGTGGAACAGAAGCCCCAATTTCCTCTTTTCAGTCCCCTTGAAGGGAAGCTAGCATGGTGACTAGGCAAAAGCAAAATTTGAGCAATTCTATCTCCAGGGGAAATGACAGACACCCCTATGGGGGACGAAACCATGACCTTATTTTTGTGAACATCTTATTACTTTTAAAACACAGAAGTACATAAAGAAAAACCTTTTATTCAAATTTAGCTATATTCTGTTCTATACCCCCATACCACACTGCCTTCTGTTCCCTGCCTGTTCACTAAATGTCTTTTCCATATCTTTTCAATGCTTACTGAAATACAGATTTTATAGACATAAATTTGTAACATATTTTCATAGAGCATATATATGCATACCTAAGAACTTTAAGTGTTTATATCTTACACAAAACAATGGTCCCTTTCATAGTGTTGTTTTCCTTCTAATACTATTGGCTAGTCCTCCCATCCACTATATAAGATCATCTTTTTTCTTTTTCTTACATTTAAAGCATTCTCCTTTAATTGCTCAAGTTTCTACTACTGAGTCTTCAGGAGCTTTCCTGCAGGTTGCAACGTTTTATCTTTGAGGAAATTGCTCAAAAAGTACCTAACCTTAACTCTTACTGCCTTTATCAGAGTTTAAATGCATGTTTGAAATTTTATAAAGGCAGCCTGGACCCCATAAGTTGAAACTGACTCCTTCAATCTTTGTACAGCCTTCCACTCCAGGGGCTCATGATACCGTTGCCCCTGTTGATCCTGAAATACTGGGAAGGCCCCCACAATGGTGAACACATTTTTCCAGACTTTTGCATGAAGACTAGGCTTTCCTCTTTTGTCTCCCACATCTTTATAGGGGGGAGGAGAAGGCAATGGAGAGGCTGATGGTTCGGGCAGCCTACCGCGCCTCAAACTCCAGCAGGACACCCGACTACAGACATCACTGTTGCTATGAGTCCCATCACTGTCACTAGTAGACCCTTCAGAGCTAGATTCCTTCTTCTCTTTCTTATCTTTGGTTTGTTGTCTAAGCTGTTTAAGTTTTCGGCGGCTAGCCTGAGAAGCAATCTCCTTAGTGCTCCTCAAGCGCCACTGCTCCTTCCTCTATTTCCACATTGTACTTTCCACTGGCATCTCTCAAGCATACCCTGACCAAGTTCCAGATAGTTAACATTTTTACTTTCATTTTAGTTGCAGTTGAACCCTTGTTACTGGAATTTCCTTCATCTCTATTCCTGAGAACCTTAGTGCTCCCTCCCCTTTTTTCCGGGGAACCTTACCTTCGTCTCTATACCTGAGAACCTTAATCCTTCCCCTTTTTTCCCTGGGAACCTTACCTTCGTCTTTATAGCTAAGAACCTTAATGCTTCCCCCCCCTCCCCCGGGGAACCTATCTGATTTTCTCCTTCATGAAGAGAGACAATCTTTTAAAATGATTATTGATAAAGACAACTAGAAGCACCTGCTGCAGGGGCACACTGTATGTTGTAACAAAGGACCAGATCCTCTCTCTCCTGTGCGTATGCACCTATGTTAGCACAGGGACCACCACACAGGGACCATCATTCACTGTATTGATTTTAAGAGAAGCTCTAACAAAAAGTCTTCATAAAATACTTAAGAAGTGGGATACATTGCAGCGAAGTGGAATACTTAATACTTATGTAAATGCAGAGCACAAAGCTCAGAAGATAAGACAGAAAGGGATCAGTACAGAGACTTTTGGGGGGGGGTCTGGATTCTCAAAAATGAAACTTTCATTACATCATCTTTACATTTTCTTTGAGAACAGGAAGAATTTTATACATTTGCCTATGTGGTGAAACCCTGTATCAAACAGAAGTAAACACAACAAAAAACTTAAGAGAAAATGAATTAACAGGAAACATTTAAGATAACTTCAGTAAATATTGACATGTGCCTCTGACAGAGTAGAATAATTTTTGTAAGTTAAAATTCCAAATAATAAAAAAGGCTTTCGGCAGTGGTATGTTCTCAGTACTGTTTAGATAAAAACAGAATTTAGAGATAGTCACAGACTCTTACAGTCTAACTAAAGAGGTTCTAAACTGGCCACTTACCTAAATTTCCTTACCGCTGCTTACCAAAATTTTCCTACTGCTGTTTACCAAAATTTCCTTCCCACTGTTTACTAAAATTTTCTTTAGGCCTGTACTTTCTTTACTTACCATTGCCTACCAAGATAAGTTCCCCATACAAGCCACCACTTGTCGCTGTCTGCTTGCCGCAGTCTCCCGCAGAATGACACAGACACCAAGGTGGGTTCACGCAACAGCTTCTTTACTTGTGGCTTTTCCCCCTACAGCTCTCTTCCCCAGCTTCTTCTCCCTCCATCCTTCTTGGAGCAAGGGCAACAACAACAAACCTCCTATACTCGTGCCAACTGACCTCATCTAGCTCCACCCTACCTCATCCAATCAGAATTCACACACACTCCAGGCATGAGCTCAGGTCAGTCACCAATAGGCTGACAGGTCCGGATCACAAGGAATAGTCCAGCTTGGCAGGCAGCCCACGCATGCAGCCTCACTGCGCATGCTCGGGCAAGGCAGTAAACTTGTGGGGTTCATGGGGCCTGGCAATGGGCCAGAGTGCTGTCTTGGCCCATGCGGCCATACCCGCTTCCCGCACCAATGTCTGAAAATTTCCCTCTGTATTTTCTTCTATAACTTCATAGTATATGTCTAAAATTTAAATTATTAATCTATTTAGACTTGATCTTTTTATTGAATATGTTCTTTAAATATATTTGAAATGTTATCCCTTTTCCCGGTCCTCCTCTCCCCAGACCCCTCCCCTCCTCCTGCCTCCACAAGGGTGTTCCCCCAATGACCTACCTACTCCTGCCTCCCTGCCCTCTCATTCCCCTACAATGGGGCATCAAGCCTTCACAGGACCAAGGACCTGTTCTCCTATTAATGCCCAAAATGGCATCTGCTACATATGGGGCTGGAGCCATGGGTACCTCCATGTGTATGCCTTGGTTGGTGGCTCAGTCCCTGGGAGCTCTGAGAGTACTGGTTAGTTCATATTGTTGTTCTTCCTATGAGGTTGCAAACTGCTTCAGCTTCTTTAGTCCTTCATCTAACTCCTCCACTGGGGACCCTGCGCTAGGTCCAATGGTTGGCTGGGAGCACCCATATTTCTCAAGCTCTAACAAAGCCTCTCAGGAGACAGCAATACCAGGCTCCTGTCAGAATGCACTTCTTGGCATAGACATTAGTGCTTGCATTTGGTGGCCATGTAAAGGATGGATCCCCAGGTAGGGCACTCTTTGGATGGCCTTTCCTTCAGTCTCTGCTCCACATTTTTTCTCTGTATTTGCTCTCCTGATGATGATAGGCATATGTCTAATTTCATTCATTGGATGTGCATGCACAATTATCCCAGAACAAGCAGGTGGATCTCTGAGTTCAAATCCAGCCTTGTCTACAGAGTGAGTTCCAGGACAACCAGGGCCACAGAGAAACCTTGTCCAAAACAAAACAAAACAAAACAAAACAAAACAAAACAAAACACCAGTCGTTTAAATATGTGTTCATTTTCTGGTCCCAGGCTGAATACTCTGTTCTACTGATGTAGATATCTTCTTTTATGCGACGTTTATACTGTTTTGAAGGGAAGTTGTGCACTGTGTCCTGCCCTGTTCTTTTTGCTCAAAATGTTTTTGATGACTCCAAGTTTCATCTAGGTCTCATTTGATATGTACTTCAGAAGTCTTTTCCTAGTTGTTCACTTTTCAGTTTCACTCTTCAGTATTATACCATTTTTACTGTGGAGATATTTCATCTACTCAGTTGATTTAGTCTTGGAACTTAAAATCATTTTAAGCTATAAATGAATGGATAAAATGATAGCTATAAAAATGGAATGTATCTCCTGTTTCCTATTTTTAGATTATTCTATTGGTACAAAGCTCTATTCATTATATTTTATGTTGATTTTGCATCTTAAAACATAGATAAATTTATTTACTTATTTATTTATTTAACAGAATAATGTGTTAATTATAACATGTTTTTTCTTGGTACAGTTTTGTGAGTTTCCTACACATAAAAATCACATTTTTCACACAGTGACAGGGTGACCCTGTTTTTTTTTTTTGTTTGTTTGTTTGGTTGGTTGGTTGGTTTTTTGGTTTTTTTTTTTTTTGGTGGGGGATGCATTTATATATTTTTCTTACCTAATTTATCTGTCTAGAACTCCTAGAACTATGCTGAATAGATGTGGATGTAAACACTCTTCTCTTGTCCTGATTCTTGATTCTTAGCAATAAAGCTTTCAGGTTTTCCTCATTATATTCTATGTAGTTATTAGCTTATAATAAATTATGCTGAGATGTATTCACTGGGTGCTTTGATATTTCAAGTTTTTTCGTTGGTTGGTTGGTTGGTTGGTTTATTGAGACAAGGTTTCTCCATGTAACAGATCTGACTGTCTTGAAACTTGCTTTGTAAACCAGGCTGGACTTGAACTCACAGAGATATATCTACCTGCCTCTGTCTCCTGAGTGCTGGGATTAAAAGTGTACAACCCTATGGCCAGATGATTGTTTAGTTTTTATTGTGAAAGAAAAATTGACTTTTAAAGAATGTACATTTTTGCATTGGTGAATATATTGGCTTACTGTGTTGATATCATTATCATAATCTTCATTGGTTTGCTTAGATTGGACTATCCTTGATTCTTAAGATGAACCCAGATGAGGATGGATTCAGCTGGCTAATATTTTATTTCCTGTATCTTTTTATTTTTTAAGGATATTGTTCTGTAGTTCTGTCCTTTCTTCTCTTTTTTCTTCTGCTTTTTGTTAGTTGCATCTGTCTGGTTTTGGCATAAGAGCAATGGTTGCATTGTAAAATCTGCTTGAGTCAATTTCTTCTAGTTTCTTAAAACAAAGAGAATAGGTATTAGTTCTTCCAAATGTTTGTTAGGAGTCAGCAGTGAATTCTGCTGAGTATAGTTTTGGAATGGAAAGTTTGAACACTTGTGGTCAAAAAAAGTTAAGAGAATAGTCTGAAATCCAAACCGAGTTAGTGTCATTTCTAATAGAATAGTTTATGTGCCTCCATGACCAAGAACTCTCACGTCCAGTTGGTTATACCATGCTTTCAGCACACTAACCTCATTTCAGTTGATTGGATGCCTACTTTTTCTTTACAGTGGGGCATTGTATGTGCCGTCCAAAAACCTAATGACATTCCTAATAATCCTTTTGTTTTCAAGCCTCTGTGCTTTCCTGTTTCAAAATTCTCTCTAAATATAAAGATATTAGTTTAAAAGTTACATGCCCCTGAAAGGCTTTCATGAAGGTCTGAAATGAAGTCACTGTCAAGCATGACCTGATAAATCTTTTATTCATTTTGTTATTCCAGTAGCCCATTAATTTATGAAACAAATATATATTCAGAATTACCTTTTGGAAAGAAGTTGTTGATGAGACTGATGGGTTAAATAATATCACCCTAAAATCATGTTTTTGTTGAACCTCAAAATTCTCCATCATTAAGAGGTCCTTTGAAGTTGCTAAAGAAGAAGACATACTATACTAGGAATAGCCATGCATACAGAGACTGATTTCTTTATAAGATCAGACACATAGAGAAAAGATACTTGTGTGACAAATAAACAGATGTTTATGGAGAACTTGCTATGTTTACAGAGGATTTCAGTTAAATTCCCAGCACCCACATACCAGGCTTCTGACCTCTGTGGACACTGTATGAATTTGTTCAAATACTCATCCTGTAGTATTATATTCAGCTGCTTTTCTCTGTATCTAAAAAAAAAATCAAGAAAAACAAGTACAATGCCTTGTTTATAAATCCTGGATCATGCAGCTGAAAGGAATTCATTAAATGAAAGAGTCTTAAGTTGATTAAGGGGCGAGCAGGCTTATTTTGTATTGTTGCTTATATAACTTAAAATATAATGTCTAAACCCATATTAAATGACTAGATTGGCATTCTAGTTAACTCAATGGAAAAAAATACAGTCTTAGATAAAAAAGAAAGGAAAAAGTGGTTTTCAGAAGCCATTCTCCCGCACTACATGTCTGAAGATGTAGCTCAGTGATACAGCATGTGCTAGAATATTTACTGCTTTAGATACAATTCAAACACAGAAACTAAAACTTATTTTTACGATTCTTTAGGTAGACATGGTAGTGCACTCCCAGCATGCAAGAGGCTGATTAAAGATGGTTGCAAGTGTGGGGCTCGTTTGAGCAACATAGAAAGTTGAAGGTCAGTCTAAGCTACACAGAGGAACACGTATGAAATCCAAAACCTCTACAACAATAACACTGGCAACAAAAGTCTGAACAGCATGGTGACAAGGTGCATCTGCAGCTTTGGGGTGCTCCATATCCTCAAAATTATAATGCTTACTGACATTGCTATGAAGTTCCCTTTGAAGGGTAGGTGCTACAACTAGACAACGGGTTCTTTTTATAAAATACAGCCAACGTACAACCTTTCAAAGCTGTTGCTCTTAAAAATTAACAACTTGTGTTAAAAATTTCAGAAGAAAGAAATTTAAAACATTGATGCACTTGTTATTTTTGAACTGAATTTTAAAATGAAGACAAAGAACATATTGAACACAGTGGTCTGCATTTTTGGATGTGCCGGAAAGAAATGTTCTTTTGTGTTTTACGCCAAAAGTCTGTTACTTATCACTAATAAGACCGGAGCGTAAGTAATTCTTACCTTTATATTACTGTCTTAGTCAGGGTTTCTATTCCTGCACAAACATCATGACCAAGAAACAAGTTGGGGAGGAAAGGGTTTATTCGGCTTACACTTCCATACTGCTGTTCATCACCAAGGAAGTCAGGACTGGAACTCAAGCAGGTCAGGAAGCAGGAGCTGATGCAGAGGCCATAGAGGGATGTTCTTTACTGGCTTGCCTCCCCTGGCTTGCTCAGCCTGCTCTCTTATAGAACCCAAGACTACCAGCCCAGAGATGGTCCCACCCACAAGGGGCCTTTCCCCCTTGATCACTAATTGAGAAAATGCCCTAGAGTTGGATCTCATGGAGGCATTTCCTCAACTGAAGCTCCTTTCTCTGTGATAACCCCAGCTGTGTCAAGTTGACACAAAACTAGCCAGTACAATTACAAAGAATTTTTATTCCATTTTTAATCAGTTGGATTCCAAGAAAAGCTTTAAATTGAATGAAAAATAAGGTGTGGAGTACAAAGAAGTTCACATTGTTTATCCAATCACAGGAAGTAAATCCCAGCGGAGTGAACTCTTGATGAACTAGCTACAGCCGCTAAAGAGGTGATGGCTGTGCATTCTGCATAGATTTCCAAGATTTCAGTTCAGGTTACAGTTTTTCATATTTTCCCAATAGAAGTAATGAATAGAGTTTATCATTTTGCCTCTTGGGGAAAATTACTTTAGAAAACTAAATTAAAATGTAATTAAAGAGTTTCATTCACATCAGACCCTTCCCATTTGCTTGCTTCTCCATACCTCTCACTTCTTTTTCCTCCATGGTACCCTCATTTCTTTAAAGAGATGTATATTTGAACCTCTTCACATCATATCTTCTCCTTTTGTCTTGGAGTTACCCTAACTAGGGCATGACACCATGAGAAAAAACATCTGAAGCCCAAAGAGAGAGGTCAACAATAATGTGCAAATATCGTGGTATCATAGCTGGGAGGTAGCCAGATTAATATAGGGGATTATTATAACTCAATTCTTGCTGCAGACTTACCCCTTCTGGGTCTCCTATCTGCATGGAATGGGTTTCTGGTTGTAGGTGGGCAAAGGAGTTGGTGAGATGGAGGGGTGACAAACAGATGCAACAGAAGGGAGTCTGGATCTGAATGTAATTTGTCAAATGGAGCATCCAACTTTTTATACAGAAGAAAATAGGGAAGTTAGGTGACACACTGGCAAGGTACAATGAAGTTACTGGATTCTTACATAAAACAGAGGAATGCAACAGGGAAGGACTGGCAGAAACCAACTGGGATAAAATTCAATGTTAACAACTGGGATCAAAAAGCAGCCCCACCTAAGGTCAGCTTAATCTTAGAAGCCAGGGGCAAAGACTTTGTGCCCTTGCCATTGCTCCTATTCTAGTCTATTGTATAGTCCACCTTCCCCCTAGACCATTGTACATTCTTGTGTATTGGTGTAAATCAGCTATTTATAGTCCTAAGTATCTACTCTGGTTCCTCCTTAGATCACAAACTTCCTTCTTCCTAGATAATGGTAAATTCCTGTGTAGGGCAGTTACTTAGCTATCCATGCCCAGGGTCATCTCAAGGACTGACTAGGACTGGTGAAGAATCTAACTTAGCTATATGTCATATAGAGGCACTTAAAATAAAGCAATGTTAAGGGAAAGCACACAGATCCATTTACCAACTAAAGCAAGGACATTGAAGCATTCTTTATACAGGATGCCACGATTCCAGGAGACTAAGTTTTCATGAACTTTTCGCCTTGGGATAGCACCCAGGTTTTTGGGGCCTGTCATCCTTGTCACTACTGGAGTGGATGTAGCAAATACTGCCAAGATATTGAGGTGCAGCCTGAAATAAATCCTGTTTTGTGTGTGTGTGTGTGTGTGTGTGTGTGTGTGTGTGTGTGTGTGTGGTTACCATGGACTCACAAAGGTAAATAGAGCTACTAATTACATTTATATTAAAAACAATACATTTTATAGGCCCTATCTTATGGATTTTGCCCCAAATCTAACAAGAAAATGTTTGGCTACTCTCACAACATTCGTGTCATTATCACAACAATAGAATTTCCTTGCCAGGCTAATCATTATGGTCATTTCAAGAGTTCAGAGCTGGGTAAAAAATTTTGCTGAAAAAAAATTTTCCCCTCCCATTCCCTATAGCATGCATAGAAACTTCCAGGATGATGAAAGCTAGCTACCAGGGAAGAGGCTTCCATGTTGGTAGTATGGTTCCATGGTTCATGTCTCCATGTCCAGAAATCCACTGTTTTCTCAATATTCAGATATGTAGTGTCTTTAGTAATAGGATCCTACCAAGTGTTTTTTGAAGGTGTCTTAGTTAATGTTCTATAGCTATGAAGAGACACCATGACCAAAGCAATTTATAGAAGAATACATTTAATTGAGGACTTGTTCACAGTTTCAGTGCGTTTGTCCATGATTATGGCAGAAATTGTGGTGGCTGGGAGTCAGGCAGACAGGCATGGGGCTGGAGAAGTAGCTGAGAGATTTACATTCTGATTCAAAGGCAAAAGGCAGAGACAGAATCGGGCTAGCATGGGCTTTTGGAACTTCAAAATTCACACCTAGTAACCTCATCCATCTAGACTACACATTCTCCAACAAGTCCATACTTCCTGATCCTTTCCTAACAGTCCCACTCACTGGGCACCAAGCATCCAAACATATAAGCCTATGAGGGCGCCATTTTCATTCAAACCACTACAGGGGCTAACCAATGTGTTTCAGAGTCTATGGAACCCCACTGACCAACAAGTTCAAAAGAAGTAAACCATACTTGCTCTTGAGCCTTTTTTTTTTTGTAACAAATGTGTAATTGTTCTCCTGTAATAGGCCATTTAAACCCCTTTTATATGTGTTTATGGATAGATTTTGGGAAACTTCTGCAGTTATCAGTTTCCATACAACATTTTCAAAGGTTTTCAGTGTCAGTTTCCCGTACTCCCTCCTCTACCCTCACCATCTCTTCCCCAAGCCTATTAATCCCTTCCTGCTCCATTATTCTCATTTACCAGTCTTTCCACTTGTGATTGATCTTCCTTTTCCTGAAACCCACCATCCATGGCCCCTTGTATGGGTACTTTGATTCAAACACATGCCTAAAGATTTAAAACTAGCATCCACATATGTGAAAGAGCATTCTGCATTAGTCTTTTTTGGGTCTCAGTTTCCTTATTCAAAATAATTATTTCCAGCTCTATCCATCTACCTATGAAATTCATTTTTATTTCTAGCTAATAGAATCCCACTGTGTATATGTACCACATTTTCTTTATCTATTCATCTTTTGATGACTTGTAGGTTATTTCCAATTTTTACTATTGTGAATAGAGAAGTTATGAACATGGATGAAGAAGTATCTCATAGTAGAACATTGAGCCCTTTGGTAATATGCCCAGAAGTGGTGTAGATAGATCATATGGTAGATTTCCCTTAACTTTTGAGGACACTTTACACTGATTTCCACAGTTCAACAGTTTGCATTTCAAGCAACACCAAGTGTCTTAGTCAAGGTTTCTATTCCTGCACAAACATCATGACCAAGAAGCAAGTTGGGGAGGAAAGGGTTTATTCGGCTTATACTTCCATACTGCTGTTCATCACCAAGGAAGTCAGGACTGGAACTCAAGCAGGTCAGGAAGCAGGAGCTGATGCAGAGGCCATGGAGGGATGTTCCTTACTGGCTTGCTTACCCTGGCTTGCTCAGCCTGCTCTCTTATAGAACCAAGACTACCAGCCCAGAGATGGTCCAACCCACAAGGGGCCTTTCCCCCTTGACCACTCATTGAGAAAATGCCTTACAGCTGGATCTCATGGAGGCATTTCCTCAACTGAAGCTCCTTTCTCTGTGATAACTCCAGCTGTGTCAAGTTGACACAAAACTAGCCAGTACACTAAGTAAGTGTTCTCCCTTTCTTACATCCACAGTACCATAAGATGAAAATTTAAAGTAGTTTTAAATTCATTTCCCTGATATCTCAGGATATCAAACATTTATTTTAAATTAGTTTTGGCTATTTGTATTTTCACTGCTGGGTAACTCTGTCGAGTTCTATGTCCCAATTTCAATTTAAGTTGCTTGTTTTCTTGATGTGCAGTGTTTTGAATTCTTCGTCTATTGTAGGCCTGTGTAAAATGTGTATCTAGTCAATATTTTTCCCATTCTTCAGGGTGCTTCTTCTCCAGAGTGATGGTGCTCCTTGCTGCACAGACGTTTTTCAATATAAGGTCCAACGTGGCAAGCATGGTATTAATTCCTGCACTACTAGGCTCATGCTCAAAGAAATTTATTTTTCGTTGTCTGTAATTACAAATGTATTATCTACCTCCTTCTTTTTCAGATTCACAATATCAAGGTTTGGCTCCTTTTTCATTTAGAAAATATATGTTTATAAGCATTTTGCATGTATGCTGTAGGTATACCTGATACCCATGGAGTTTAGAAAAGGACATTGGATCCCCCAAAAGTATAGTTATGCAAGGTTGCAAGCCTGTATGTGTGTCGTGATAATCTAACCCAGGTTTCCTGCTAGAGGAACAAGCGCTGTCAACTACTGAGCTGTCTCTCCAGCATTCAGGTCTTATTTATTTTAATCAATGTTTGATAAAAACCAAGAGGATATGTCTTTTGAATTTGTCTTGTAACTTTCTCCAAATTAAAAGCATTATATTATATACTGGTGGATGGCTAGAGACAGATAATGCTGGTAAATTTTAAACATGAAAATTTTGAAGGAGCCAAATTCTAGGCCATTATGTAGATAGTAGGTCTTAAGTACTTAATTGTACTTAATTTCACTCTGCAATTAAATTTAACTCAGGAATTCAGAAATTGACAATTTTTTAAAGCACTTTTGATTTGTCTGACCTGGTTAAACAAACTATACTCAGTTGGTTAGTCCAGACTACACATCCTGAAGTAGACACTGCTCATCTCTAAGGCCCTCATGCCTGACTGCTCAGAAACTATTTGTAAAGTGAGGAAAAATGTGTGAACAGAGACTTTCTAAGCAAATGCTGTGAAATCAGTCAGTTTTGTGACTACTGTTTGTAAAGGAAGAACTAATACATTTATAACTAAAGTATAATTGTATTTGATACGCCAAGGGTGAAGAGTATGACTTAAATACTTTAAGAATTGGTTTTGGCTGAAAATTTGAAATCTGGAAATAATAGTGACCCTAAAAATATTGATGAAATCTAGAGTTAAATTCAAGTTTGAGAGAGATGTTTCTCAGGATTAGCTGGAGTCTAGGCACTTCTGCCTTTGTGACGTAACATCCTAGTGTGAGTTTTCATTTTTCAGGTTCCTCACAGTTTGCAGGCTTAGGAGAGGCTCACCTATCTACCTAAATTACAAAAATTACAAAACAGGGTTCCTCAAAGCTCTAACCGGGAACCACTTCATACACATTATTAAATTTCTTACAAAAAGATCTCTCCAGTTTCTTTACCAGGGCACTTAGTGCTATGAACTTTCTTCTTAGCATTGCTTTCATTGTGTCCCATAAGTTTGGGTATGATGTGTCAATATTTTTATTAAATTGCAGGAAGTCTTTAATTTCTTTCTTTATTTCTTCCCTGACCATGTTGTCACTGAGTAGAGAACTGTTCAGTTTTCATGTGTATGTGGACTTTCTGTAGTTTTTGCTGTTATTGAAGACCAGCCTTAGGCCATGGTAATCTGATAGGATGCATGGTATTATTTCAATCTTCTTGTATCTGTTGAGGGTTGTTTTGTGACTAATTATTTGGTCGATTTTGGAGAAGGTACCATGAGAAACAGGTATATCCTTTTGTTTTAGGGTGAAATGTTCTGTAGATATATGTTAAAACCATTTGCTTCATAACCTCCCTTAATTTCACTGTGTCTCTGTTTAGTTTCTGTTTCAATAACCTGTCCACTGGTGAGAGTGGGGTGTGGAAATCTCCCACTATTATTGTGTGAGGTTCAATGTGTATTTTAAGCTTTAGTAAAGTTTCTTTTATGAATTTGGGTGCTCTTGCATTTGATGCAAAGATGTTCAGAATTGAGATTTTCTCCTGGTAGATTATCCCTTGCTGAATATGAAGTGTCCTTCTTCATTACCCTTGATAACTTTTAGTTGAAAGTCTATTTTATTGGATATTAGGATGGCAAAAGGTCAACAAGCTGAGGGGCCCATGTGAGGACGCAATCACAAGTGGGGAGGGAGGGAGGGAGGGAGGAACCTGGGAGGGATAGTGGACAGGAGGGGAGTAGAGTAGGGGGAGAGGGGAACCTGATCTGGTATTGGGTGAGGGAAAAGAACTGAAGTCCTGAGTGCCAGCAGGAAGAATGGAAACAGGCAACCTCAGGAACTAGGAGGTTGGGGGGGGGGATCCTCCAAAATCCATCAGAGACCTGGGAGGTAAGAGACTCTCAGGACTATAAGGGAGGGACCTTAGATGAAGTGCCCAAAGTAGGGAGAGTGAATGTATAGAGCCCACCTCCAGCAGGAAGACAGAGCATCAAGTGAAGGATGGGTTGCCATCTGAAAGTCGCATCTTTGACCCATAATTTTTCCTGTCTGAAAGAATTACAGGGATGAAAATGGAGAGGAGTCTGAGGAAAAGAAGGTCCAGAGACAGGTCCAAAGTGGGATCCAGCTCAAGGGGAGGTCCCAAAGCCTGACACTATTACTGAGGCTATGGAGCACTCAGAAAAAGGGACCTAGCATGACTGCACTATGGAAGACCCAATAAGCAGCTGGAAGTGTCAGATGCAGATATTTGCACCCAGCCAAAGGACAGAAGCAGCTGAGACCCCTGTTGTTGAATTAGGGAAGGCTGAAAGAATCTGAGGAGAAGGGAGATCCTGTAGGAGGACCAGCAGTCTCAATTAATCTGGACCCCTGAGATCTCTCAATCACTGGACGACCAAATAGACAGCATACACCAGGAGGCCCCAGAGAAATTAGAGGTCAGGTGGGGTGGGGGTGGGGGCATCTGCATGGAGACAGGGTGGGTGGAAAAAAGGTATGGGATGTGGAGCAGTAGGAGGGTGATAGGGGGAGAATGGAATATGGAGTGTAAAAAATAAATTAATTTTAAAAATGATTAAAGAATAAAAAAATTTAAAAATTCTTACAAAAAGATGGGAAAATGTAATTTTAAAGGAATTCATCCGCAGAGTTTCTTTTAATAAGGAGGTTTTATAGTGGCAACAGACACTAACTACTGACTTGTTTCCACCCATATACACACAAAATAAATATCACCCAAATGTTTTACTTGTTGTTTCTCTCCTGATATCATCTCCCTCCAAAATAATAACCATACATTATTGCCCAGCACTTTAAGCTAAATATTTTTATTAAAGCTAGAAAATTGATTTAATGAGGTCGTAAAATAAGAGGAAAGTTATTTTATGAACTATAATGGAATTTTAAACCCACGTGGAAACATTAAAAATACTTTTCAAAAATGGTGAGAATTGACCTTTATATGTCAAAGAAAACTTATAGTGACATTGGGAAGTGTTTCACATTAAGTTCTAAAGCATCTTCATGAAGCTCTTCAAAGTAGCAATCATGTGTCTTGTGTTCCAGGACCCATTTTGGAACATCTATTTTTGATTCCCAATACACAAATTTATTTAGTTGCTTAATGTGTGAACAGCACAATACATGGCCCTGGAGCCATTGTATGAGTGTGGGCTAACATGACCCCATTTGTCAAGGTTGTATAGAACTCAAGTTTCTGGTTTAGAAGTAAATATTAATACTCAACTATTGAATAATATAATTTGGTATTTTCTAGAATAATAAAACTAACCAACACATGCTATGACCTAGAGGACAAGCTTTTATGTAAAGAACATTTTTTTCAGATTTGAAATTGAAGAAAGTATAAAATATTTTTGTTGAGCAGTATGAGATAAAGTATTTTGTAACAGTTTAGCAAATTAGAAATTCAGAACAATCTGAAACTTTGAAATATGTTGGTTTCTGCTGTGACATGCGGAGGAACATTTCTCTTCAGTTTATGCTCAAGATAAAAATAAAATTTTAGTGAATTTGTAGAATTTACATTAATCCCCTATTTCAAGAAACATTTTCAATGCTTTCTATGTAGAAGATACATCACTGATAACTCAAAAATATATCATTAAACATAAATTTTCTTAAGTCATGTCTCGCTGTAAAGCCTTAGTTGGCCTTGAAACTTGTTATGTAGTCCAGTCTGTCCTCGAACTCACAGAAATTTGCCTACGTCTCTCTCTCTGAGCTTCTGGGATTAAGGCTATATGCCACCATAACCAGCTACTAAATACAATTTTTCAAAATAGGTAACAGAAAACTGTGAACAAAGAACAGCGCTGAAGATATCAATATTCAAACTAGGCTTACAAGTATTTTTTAACACAACAAAATACTGTTAATTGTAAAATATATGTCACATTTTGGTATGTTTTCTAAATTTATGGTTGTAACCCATTTTGATTTGCTCAGGATATGTCCCTGACTTGTTCCTGGGAGACATGAACTGTCTTGTCTAGGCACCTGACATAGGGCACTGACTACAGACCAAAGAAACAATTCCAAAGTGTTAGGAAAATTATCAGCTCAGGATACCCAAGAACAAGTTCTCAGCACAAAGGTGATTTATTTGCTCCAGAGGGACAGAAGGCGTGGAGTAAGAAAGAAAGGTAGATGAGGGAGGATGGGGGAGAAAGGGAAAAGAAAAAGGAAGAGGGAGAAGGGATATTTGTCCTGCAGGAGGACAAAGGATTGCCTCTAGTTATGCAGGAGACTGATGTAGCCCATAGGGAAATTGGCAGTTTATAAAGGTACAAGAGGAAACCTCGTGGAAGGTGATATGTTTAATTTGAATTGGGCATGTTAATTAGGTGAGCCAAAGGGGGCTTTTGATTGCTGGACTTCAATACTTTGATAACTGGACCTTGATAGTCAGCCTCAGGAGGAGGAAGTGACCAAATAAGGGAATAGAGGCCTGCCAGAGCCATGCTCATCTCATTGTGCTTACACTGGCCAGAGACCCTTCCCAACGTAGACTAGCTTTGGGAGCCAGTTAGTTTACTGTGGTTACCATTAGGAGCACAGATGGCTTAGAGGCAGTGACATCATCTAAAACTGACAGCCTCGGCCCTGGTGACTATTCCTGAACAATGAGTCTATGCTAGTCTCTGCACAACTTGCTGGTAACATGATCAGCTGGAGAAGTTCATCTTTCTAGTAGAGCTTGTTGTTTACACACATTAGGGAATGGACCTGTGAATCCTGTTTCAGAAACTTCCTGATGCTTGAGTTATTTACATCTGGAGTTTTGTTTACTTCCTGAGTCTTGGGAGCCTTGCTCCAAGATGAAATGTTTCAATTGAGTTGAAATGTACTCGAAACATAATAACCCTCCTGACATTTCAAGATATGGAGGAATCTTCATGAAACAACTGAGGAGTTTGCAAACTAAATGCACCCAGTCAGTTGCATCTTTTGTTTTGTTTTGTTTTGTTTTGTTTTGTTTTGTTTTGTTTTGTTAATTTTACTGGTTATTCTATTTATTTACAGTTCAAGTTATCCCCCTTTCCGGTTTCTCCTCTGCAATCTCCCATCCCCTCCCCCTGCTTCTATGAGGTTGCAACACCACCCACCCAGCTACCCACTCCCGCCTCACCCGCCCAAGCATTCTCCTATGATGGGGCATCAAGCCTCCACAGAACAAGAACAAAGGGCTTCCTCTCCCATTGATGACAGATAAGCCCATCTTCTGCATCTGGAGCCATGGTTCCTCCGTGTCTACTCTTTCGTTGTTTGTTTAAGCCCTGGGGGCTCTGGGGGCTCTGGTTGGTTAATATTGTTGTTCTTCCTGTGGGGTTTCAAACCCCTTCAGCTCCTTCAGTCTTGCCCTAACTTCTCCATTGGGGTCCCAGTGCTCAATCTGATGGTTGGCTGTGAGAATCCACATCATCTTTATTTTTTTAAACCACTTTATTTGTGTCTTATACAAAGAAGTAGGGTTCGCTGAAATATTCTTATATCTGTTTGTACTTTTGTCTCCTTTGTCACTCCCACAGCCCCCATTTCTTTCATCCCCTTTGGACTGTAATATCTGCTCCAAACAGTCCTCACTGCACTGAAGACAAACCAGTCTGTAACCTCACTTATTGTCCCCACCTTCCATTTTAAACCTCTTTCTCCTCTCCTATTGTCCTCTTCCTCCGGTTCTCCTTCATTCATGAGAGAATCTATTGTCTTCCCGAGTATGGTTTGTTCCATTTAATATAATAATCTCTTGTTGTACCCATCTTCCTCACAGTGTCACAATTTTGTTCTTTTTCTTTACAGCTGAATAAAATTTGGTTTTGTGCATGTTTATCTGCTTATTTGTGAATGACTACTTGGTCTCATTCCATATTTTGCTATTATGAATACAGTATCAATACAAATAAGAGCTCCAATTACTCTGTGGCTTTATTGCTACTTTTTGAGGAAGCTCAATGCTAGTTTAGTTTCTAAGATTTTTTTTTATTTCCCAAAACCCTGACTGTTATTTGCTGTCATTTGTTCTCTTAATGAGTCATTCTGACTAAAGTGAGATACAACCTCAAAGCAGTTTCAATTTACATCTCCTTAATGGCTAAGAATGTTGAATGTATTTCTAACAGTTGTTTATAGGATAATAAGTAATAAATTATTTTGATTCCTTTGTATTAAAAATAAATTTTATTAATTTTTTGAATTTCATAGATGCATGAATTTTGATCATAATCACACCCCATTCCTCCCCTAATTCCTATTTCCCCTTTCCAACTCTGTGCCCATTTTAATCTTAGCCCACTGATTCCAATTTGTATTGCCCATACTCATGGGTGTGGTTCCATCCAATGGAACATAGTCAACCCACCAGGAGCCACACCCATGAGGGAAACTGAGTCTCTATCCCCCTGATGCCAGCAACTGTCAATAGCCCTTCAGTTATTGCAGAAAACTCATAGACTTTTCTTAATTGCAGGAAAATTCACTGATTTGCTGCTATACAACTCTTGTACAGGCAAACCCAGTTGCTATGCATTTAAAAGATCAGAGATCATTTTATGTGTGGACAGAGAGTGTTACTGCTGTCTTCTCTCACCTCTGGCTGGTAGAATCTCTCTTTTTCCATCTTTCAAAATGGCCTATGCCTTTTTAATTATTGTATTGGTGAATTAGAGGTGTATTGGGACATGATTCTAATGCTTTGTCTTAATTTGGCTCCCAAAAGCTGCACTTCCAAGTGCTAAGCGTCCCTGTCCCCAGCTACATGTCATTGGTAATAAAGAATTATCATACAATCAATGACTGGGCAGGGAGATAGAGGCAGAACGTTTGGATTGTGCAGGCAAGGGACAGAGGGGAGATCCTTGACTCTAAAGCAGTGAAATTAGATTTAAGAGCTACAGGAGAGAAGTCATCCAGCAATGTAGCTATGAAGGAAAAGTGGCCCTACGGCAGGAGAGGTTAGTGTTTAAAAGGTAAAAGGGCAACAAAGATAAAATATTGATTTAGAAAGTGATAACTCAGGAATACTCGAGAGGAGTGAGGTTTGGAAGTGCCTAGCCATTGAGTAAATTAGGCATATCAAAACTAAACTGGCTTGTGTGTCTTTCATTCATGAATCAAGAGAGCTCTGGTGGATGGCTAGAGGCTTGATCACCTGATGGGAGGGAGTTCAAAGTGGATTAAATATTCACCACTACAAAGATGTTTACATCAAATATTATTCCTAGTACATAATAGCTAATTCAAATAATTTTACTTGAGTTTTTCTGGTTGGTTGGATTTTTTTCCTTTTCTTTCTTCTCTATGAAAAGTTTGTTGGCTTACTCAAGTCAGCATGATAGATTAACCTCCCAGTTCTTTCTTTGTTCATCTGTACCTCTCATGAAATTCATGTTTCCCCATGTTCTTATGATTGACATTGTATTTCTTCACCCACTCTGTTTTATATTCTATTACCTATCTTCTGTAATGCTTGCTTTGTATAATTAATCTTACTGGCAGCTATTTACTTTCAAGGACTGAAATACATCGTCCCACGCCCTTCTGTGTTTTAGGGTTGCTATTCAGAGATAGGACATTCTGATGTTTATCTTTGCAGCTGATTTGAAATTCTTACACCTTTAAATATTATTTTCTTTTCTTTGTCTTTTTAGACATCTTGACTACAGTATAAGGAGGTTCTTCACAGTTCATCTACTTAGCGTTCCAAATCTGTTGTTCTTAGATGGCTGTTTCTCTCTACAGATTTGGAAAGATTTTGGATAAAATTTCACTGGCTGCTTCCTATGTGAATTTAGTTGTCATCCAGATGTGTCTTTTAGCACATGCATTTTTAGGTTTGGTTTCTTGTGTCACACAGTTCTTGGCTGTTGTTGTTATGGCCATTTTCAACGTTTATTGATGTTTGACTGTAAGATTTGCTCAGACTTTTTCATCCCTGTTATCTTTCTTCTAATTGGTTGAATTGGTGATGCTTTCCACTGTGTTTTTATTTGATCCATAGAGTTTCTATCTCTCTGAATATTTTATTTTATTTTATTTTATTTGTGAAGTCTCAATGCTATTCTGATATTTTCCAATATTTTTTCTGACTTTTCTATTTCCATTCCTGCTTTCTTACTTTTTTTTTTCCTTTCTGAAATTTCCCCCATGTTTTGGCCTTTTTTTCTCTCCAGGTACTGGGTTTATTTCTTTAGTTTATTCATCTACATATTTGTAAACATATTGATACCATTGGCAATTTTTTACTAGTAAGCTTTTGAGCTGATCATACATTTTTATGAATTTTACTACCTTTTAATTCCATAGTTGAAGATTTATGATCTTTTTGCCTTTTCCTATTTCCTGTAGATTTTGGCTTGTGGTGTGTTTTTCTGTTTTTGTTTGTTTGTTTGTTTGTTTGTTTGTTTTAGATAGCTCTTCTGCATTATTTGTGATTGTTCCTAGTTCATTTCTAAGACTAGGACTTCAGTAGTAGACAGGAAATGCTGATTTATGTAAGATGTGGCCTCTGTTTCCCACTTCTCTCCAGGAATCTATATTGGGCTACCTTCCCTCATTTCTGTCCTTCTCACTTAGGCTTATCTGTAATTTTTAGCTCTCTTCTCATCCCTTGTTCTTTTTTTTTTTTTTAATTTCTTTCTTTAAGCAGAATCTAGTTCAGTGGTCCTCAAGCAGTTAGACCTGACCCCATTGGGTTCAAATGACTCTTTCACAGGGGTAGCCTAAGATCATTCTGCATATCAGTTCCTTAACATTATAATTCATGATGTAGGAACTAAGAACCACTGATCTAGTTTTTCTTAGCTTGAAACTTTTTTCTCCATTGTTTCATGAAGAAGCTACTTCTAGCCAACTCTCCTATCTGGAGTGCTTAAGGTTCCTTTCCTTAGTGCATGAATTATAGTTTTGCATGTAGACTTTTCTGTAAATGGTCTTAAAGGGGATAGAGTTCACTTTCATCAGCTGCTAAATTTGTGAATAATGTACCTGTTGTGTTTATTAAATGAATCATGATTTTGACCATGCAATATTGGTTTCTTCATTGCTCTAAGATGCCTAGTAAAAATCTTCAAAAAAATAAAAATAGTTTTGTTAAAGTAAAACAACCCATACATTAATTTCTAATGAAAAAAATACTTCAAATGAGAAACTAGTAACCATTATTTACACTACCAAAAGAATTTCACCAAAAATTGATAAATGGGATCTCATCAAACTGCAAAACTTGGAAAGGTATCTTCATTAACCCTATATCTGTCAGAGGGTAATATCCAAAATTAACAAAAAAACTCCAGGATTTAGACACCAACAACCCACATAAACCAATTTAAAAATGGGGTATAGAACTAACCGAAGAATTCTCAACAGGAGAATCTTGAATGGCTGAGAAGTACTTAAATAAATGTTTAAAGTCTTTAGTCATTATGGAACTACAAATCAAAACATCTGAGGTTCCATCTTATGCTCATCAGAATGGCTAAGATCAAAACCTCAAGAGTTAGTAAGTGGTGGCAAAGATGTGGAGCAAGGAAACAATTTTTCATTGATGGTGGGAGTGCACACTTGTACCAGCACTTTGAAAATATATTTGATTGTTTCTCAGAAAACTAGGATTAGCTCTACCTCAAGATCTGGCTATACCACTTCTGGGTATATACCCAAAAGATGCTCCATCATCCCACAAAGACACTTGCTCAACTATGTTCATAGCAGCTTTATTCTTTATAGCCAGAAACTGGAAACAACCTAGATACCCTTCAACTAAAGAAAGGATAAAGAAAGTGTGGTATATCTACACAATGGAATACTATTCAGCTATTAAAACTGAGGACATCAAGAATTTTGTAGGCAAATGGACAGAATTTGAGAATATCATCCTGAGTGAGGTAAAGCAGTCACAAAAGGACATGCATGGTATGTACTCACTTGTAAGTATATATTAGCCAAAGAATGCAGGTACCATGTTACACTCTACAGATACAAAGAAGCTAAACAAGAAGGAAGGCCCAAGCTAGGATGCTTGACTCTCACTTAGAAAGGGAAATAAAATAGCCATAAGTGGCAGGTGGAGGGAGAGAAAGGGCAGGAAGGGGGAGTGAGGAGTTCAGGATCAGGTGTGGGGAAGGACAGGAAAGATGGTTAGATGGCCATGAGTATGAATGGAAATCTGCAACTGACAGAGGTGAGGAGGTGAGGGGGGCATCTTCAGGACAAGACCTGGGATAAGGGAGCCACCCCAGAATCACTGGGGATAACCTTAGCTGTGACTCACTACATTTGGGAAATAGAACCTTAAGAGGCCACTTCCTATAGCCAGACAGGCGTCCCAGTGGAGCAACAGAGACACCAACCCTCTGTCAAATTTTCAATGCCAATCTTATCCTGTGTACAAGAAATGCAGGGATAGATATGAAGCAGAGACGGAGGGATTGGCCAACTAATAGGAGGACCAACCTGAGACCCATCTCATGGGAAAACACCAATCCCTAACACTGTTAATGATACTCTGTTATACTTGCAGACAGGAGCATGTTGTCCTCTGAGAGGCTCCACCCAGCAGCTGACTCAGACAGATGCAGAGACCCACAGCCAAACAGTGGATAGAACTTGGGGACTCACATTGAAGAATAGGAGGAAGGATTGTGGACCCTGACCTGGATAGGAATTCTGCAGGAATATCAACAGAGTCAACTGATGTGGACTCTTGGGACTTTCAGAATTTGAAACCAGCGAGCACACATGGGCTAGACTTAAGCCTTCCCAAACATATGTAGCAGACATACAGCTTGGTCTTCCTGTGTGTTCCAAACAACTGGAATGAGGGCTATCTCAAAAGCTGTTGCCTGAACATGAGATATGTTCTAGGTGGGCTGGCTTGTCTGACCTCAGTGGGAGAGGCAGTGTAGCAACTTGAAGTGAGAGAGTATGGGGGTATTCAGGGGTAGGGGGGGACCTGCTTAGAAGAGAATTGGAGGAGGATGGAAGAAGTATTATGGAAGGGGTGACTAGAAGGGGGCTGGTGAGCAGGATGTAAAATGAGTAACTAAAAAAAACAAAATTAAGATTAAAAGACTTTTAAAGTTCATAACTTGAATTGTTATCTTTTCAGAAAGCTTCAGGTAAATATTGTTGTGCTTATTCACCTATAGATTGAATGATTGTTATGTAGCTTCTTGCATTTCTAGACTGTGTTTTTCTGAGGTATAAGGGATACAGTGTCCAGATATGAATATCTGCTTTTGTGACTCTCATTTTTCTTGAAGTCTGTGAACACTTCTGGGTTATATTTTGGTGGTGGAGTTCTGATGAAAGAAAGATTGAACAGATTTTGCTTCCCTTGTTGAAGGTATTTATCTTACCGTTTTCTGTAATTATTAAAAGGTGTGTGCGAATATATTGAAAATAGAACGCTATAGGTTATTTTATGTGCATGCCTTTTTTTATTAGCTGGCCTACAACTGTGAGCACTTTCAACCAAAAGGCATATTTTCTTCACCATAATGTTTTCATTAATGTCATGTATTGAATAGTTTCTGGTGTCTTTCTTACTGGCACTACCATTTTTGTTTCCTTCTATTTCATCTCTGACTTTCCTTTTCAACCTTTCATGTACTAGCAATCCTTAGAATTCCTTCTCTTTTTGTTATAAAAATTCTACGTACTTCTGTAGGTATTTTTAAAGGTTTATTTTATGCATTTATTTATTTCATGTATATAAGTACCTTGTAACTGTATTCAGACACACCAGAAGAGGGCATCTGATAATTTTACCGATGGTTGTGAGCTACCATGTGGTTGCTGGAAATTGAACTCAGGACCTCTGGAAGAATAGTCAGTGATCTTAACTGCTGAGCCATCTCTCCAGCCCCTCTGTAGTTAATTTTATGACAGTTTTATTTTTCAACTTATAGCTTATTAAGATTTTAATGTATATTTTCTTTATTTATTCACATCAAACTAGATTACCATAATTAGATTAACAGACTGTGTTGGAAATTACAACTAAATTGTTTTAAATTGTATTCTCCGTTCTAGGTCATATGGCCTTAAATGATGATGTTTTCCTCTTTAATCTGAATTTTTGAGATACATATAATTGAATACATGATGGCCTATGAAAACACTAACTGTTATTCATATCTAGGCAAAGCTGGTAATTGAAGAGTTGACATCTGAGATACTAAATATATTGAATTTACCATGGTTTACCAAGCCTAAGATGAACATTCTTTCCTGCATTTGAACATCTTTGAAATAGAACTACAAATACTGGGGAACGTTTGACTGTGATTGTCACCTGTTCCATATATTCTTACATATGTTGAGAAAGAAAGACATTGTCAGAATGTTCCCTTGTGGGAAAAAGTGCCAGAGAAAACACTGGTAATTTCATTTAAGAATGCTGCATTGTACATGCTGTGGGCGACAAATGATGCTGCTGTGTGAGACAGAAATGGAATATTCTGCTCAACTATTCAGGAGAGCTAGATTCATAAGGTAAGAGATTTTAATACTGTAACAGTATTTTCACTTATTTTGTTTATAAAATGATACATAATGTATTTTTTTTAACTTGTGAAAAATTCTTTAAAGGTAAAACATAAAGATTTAAAAGAAGGCCAGCTTAATTGGTGCTCTTTATTGGAAAATAATGTGATATAAATTCCACTTTCTACGTATTGAAGTAGCGAGAGCCAGTTTGATTCCAAAAGAGCATAATATGTGCTCTTCTTTTGAGGCTATAAAATGAAATTTGACAGTTTTTTTAAGTGTCATTAACTATTACAATATATCAGAGGAACAACAAATGTCTAGTTAAGTAAGATGTTTGTCCCATTAACCCACTTAGAAAAAGTAATTTTTTTTAAAAAAGGATTTTTGTCTTGGGGCAAAGGATTTTGTATCCCGAGAATTCCTTGCTTTACATGCTGAAAAAATATAAAACTCCTTCTATCAACGTGATATTTAACATGTAAACTGTGTTCCTATACACAAAATAAAGCAATGTTTTCATTAAAAACGTTTAAGTTTTTGGTAAAGAAATTTACCATCAATGGTTCTTCATTGAGTAGAAAATGGTACGAAACTAATGTAAGTTAATCACTCTTGCTCAAGCTCACTCAGCAGAATCCTTTCCTTCAGACAGCCACTCAGGTCTCTTACATAGAGCCAGTTTGATTCCAAAAGAGCCATAATGTAATAGTGGGTCTTGGAGAAGCTGCTAGCATGCAATTGATTTGCTCGGGCAGTTTCCTGAGCCGCAAATTAATCGTATTTTTAGTAAGGAATGGGGACAAATCTAACATCCAGAAGTATTAGAACAGGTGGAAAAGAAAATGCAGAGCTTCCTAAGAAGTGGACCATGAGAAGATGAAAGCTGATTAGGAGAGGGATTGGGAAGGAGGCAGTGATTAACTCCTCCTCCAGGCTCTAGTAGGGTCAGTACTCCTACAGCTCCAATCAACACTGAGCTTAGATTAAAAACATACTATGGCCTTGCCCAAGCAAGAACTGAGTTCCTTCCTATTCTGCTGTAAATCCAACAGGGATACCTGGACCTTAAGAAAAGCTTGACAATTCATCATTCTTCAGCTGCTGACATTCATTCCTTTTTGGATGTTGTTGGATGAAGAAGATGTAGATCCTGTACATAAGGATGAGAGTACAAACTTAAGTCTGCCATTATAAGGGCTTACCCTATAGATTTAAGAACCTGGAACAATCCACTGAATGTCTACAATGAATTACAGTATATATGTATGATTTCTTTTTATGTGACTATTTTTCCTTTTGTTAAATCATGTAAATTCTAAAATCTTTTACACTGTGTTAAAAATTATTCTTAGTTTCTTTTTGGAGGCACTCAGAGAAATGAGTTTTCCTCTTAGAAATGCTTTCATTGTGTCCCATAAGTTTGGGTATGCTGTGGCTTCATTTTCATTAAACTCCAAAAAGTCCTTAATTTCTTTCTTTATTCCTTCCTTGACCAAGGTATCATTGAGAAGAGTGTTGTTCAGTTTCCACATGAATGTTGGCTTTCTATTATTTATTTTGTTATTGAAGATCAGCCTTAGTCCATGGTGATCTGATAGGATGCATGGGACAATTTCGATATTTTTGTATCTGTTGAGGCCTGTCGTGTGACAGGTCAAAAATTCAGATGACAGCAGATGCTGGTGAGGTTGTGGAGAAAGGGGAACACTCCTCCATTGTTGTTGGGATTGCAAGCTTGTACAACCACTCTGGAAATCAGTCTGGCGGTTCCTCAGAAAATTGGACATAGTACTACTAGAGGATCCCGCAATACCTCTCCTGGGCATATATCCAGAAGATGTTCCAACCGGTAAGAAGGACACATGCTCCACTATGTTCATAGCAGCCTTATTTATAATAGCCAGAAGCTGGAAAGAACCCAGATGCCCCTCAACAGAGAAATGGATACAGAAAATATGGTACATTTACATAATGGAGTACTACTCAGCTATTAAAAAGAATGAATTTCTGAAATTCCTAGGCAAATGGATGGACCTGGAGGACATCATCCTGAGTGAGGTAACCCAATCACAAAAGAACTCGCACAATATGTACTCACTGTTAAGTGGATATGAGCCCAGAAACTTAGGATACCCAAGATATAAGATACAATTTGCTAAACACATGAAACTCAAGAAGAATGAAGACCAAAGTGTGGACACTTTGCCCCTTCTTAGAATTGGGAACAAAACACCTGTGGAAGGAGTTACAGAGACAAAGTTTGGAGCTGAGACGAAAGGATGGACTATCTAGAGACTGCCATATCCGGGGATCCATCCCATAATCAGCTTCCAAACGCTGACACCATTGCATATACTAGCAAGATTTTGCTGAAAGGACCCAGATATGGCTGTCTCTTGTGAGACTATGCCGGGGCCTGGCAAACACAGAAGTGGATGCTCACAGTTAGCTATTGGATGGATCACAGGGCCCCCAATGGAGGAGCTAGAGAAAGTACCCAAGGAGCTGAAGGGACCTGTAATCCTGTAGGTGGAACAACAATACGAACTAACCAATCCCCCCCTCGCAGGAGCTCATGTCTCTAGCTGCATATGAATCAGAAGATGGCCTAGTCGGCTATCAGTGGAAAGAGAGGCCCATTGGTCGTGCAAACTTTATATGCCTCAGTACAGGGGAATGCCAGGGCCAAGAAGTGGGAGTGGGTGGGGGGGGGGGAGTTGGTGGGGTAGTGTGTGTGGGACTTTTGGGATAGCATTGGAAATGTAAATGAAATAAATACCCAATTAAAAACTTATTCTTATATATTTTATCAAGGTGTGATGGTTTGTCTATTCTTGGACCAGGGAGTGGCACTATTCGGAGGTGTGACCTGGTTGGAGTAGGTGTGTCACTGTGGGTATGGGCTTAATACTCTCACCTTAGGTGCCTGGAAGTCAGTCTTCCACTAGCAGCCTTAGGGTGAAGACAGAACTCTCAGCTCCTCCTATACCATGCCTGCCTGGATGCTGCCATGCTCCCACCTTGATGGTAATGGACTGATCTTCCGAACCTGTAAGCCACCCCCAATTAAATGTTGTTTTTTTATAAGACTTGCCTTGGTCATAGTATCTGTTCACAGCAGTAAAACCCTAACTAATATACAAGGCAACTCTTATAATTTTATAACGACTCTGAAATATTAGTAGCATGGTGTTACTCCATGCAGTCCTATGTTAAACCCTTTTGTTTGACATTGTATTTTCTACATTGATGCAATAATTGATGATAGAATTTATAACCTGACTGGGTTCTCATCCTGAACTAACTGTAGGTGTATATACATGTGTTCTGTAAAATCATTGAAGAACAATGGTGTACAAAAAATGAATTCATCTGTTTTTAAACAATAAAACATTAATAATAAGTAAAAATAAACATACATATGCACAAAAATATAAAACAAATGACAACCCAATTTTTATGACTCAAAATACTCAGCAATCTTACTCAACTAAATGCCAATTTTCTATACACACTCATACTTAAAATGCAAACATAATGAAAATAACACCAAAAAAACATTTTAAAAAAATATATGATACCTCTCTCAGGACATGAAGGGACTTTGTTAGTTAGCTTCTTGTTACTATAACAACCCAAATGTTAAATGATTGATTAATGAATATGAAAGGTGCATATTGGCTCATGCTTTTGGATTGGAAATTCTAAGATTTTGTTAACCTATATTTGGACTAGAGATAAGGATGCCAGAGGACCAAGATGGGGCAAATGGTAAACTGCATTACCTCGTGATTAAGAAGCAGAAGGAAGAATAAGAGAGAACTGGGGTCTCATATTCCTTTTGGAAACAAACTGACAATGATCTGAGAACTCACCACAGCCCAAAGTTTTAGCCTTAAAATTTACTACGTTAGGACAAATTCACATAACTAGTCTGTTATAGTCAAGCGGTAGTAGAGAAAAAAATAGACATAATAAAAGCATACTCTAATACTGAAAATAGAGTATACATTTGGCAGAAAAGTAAACTTTTCTAACAAGAGAAGTCATCACTGTCTTAGACCTTTTCATTTAATATATACAGAAAAAATATTGGCATTTAGGATCCAAAGCAATAATCTACTGAGTGAAGAATGAACCAAGACAATGTAGTTATACATTTTTGTTGCCAAGGTGTCAGCCATCAGCCTTTGGAAGTACCTGAGAGAAAGACAGGGGTATTTGACAAGGACAAGATAGAACATGGCTCTGTATACTTGGGAGGGTTGAGTTAGATTTGGGTGCTGGCAAATTTATGAAATGTAATTTTATTTATGCTGTCCTAGTTTCTCTTCTGTTGCTGTGACATAATACTCTGATGAAAGCAACTTATGAAAGAACAGGCTTCTTTCAGCACAGGGTTCAAGGTACAGTCCATCATGGCAAGGAGGTGCAGGCAGCAGGAGCTTGCAGTCGTGGCGTATGCTGTCAGAAGAGAGCAATAGATGCATTCATGAATTCTAGCATGCAGCTTACTTTCTCCATCTTATACAGCTCAAAACTCCCTGCCCAGGAAATGGTGCCACCCAGTGTCATATAGATGGATCATACATGTTTTTGTCTGTATTCTTTCACTGAGTAAAACACTACTAAGTTTCACCAAGTTATAGGAAGCCTTAATTTATTCTTTCTTATTGGTGAGCAGTTTCTCACTTGATGGCTGTTCTGTGTTGTTTATCAAGTCTGGCTGTAATGAATATACCTACTTAAGCATTCACACCTAATTTTCTCTATGAACATAAATTTCATTTTCCTTAGATAAATCATTTTGGATGGAAAATTTCTGGATCATAGATATATATGAGATTCGTGATAAGCTAGTTAACTCTTTTTCAAAGTGTCTCTGTGCTTTTGTATAATAACTAACAAGAATTCCAGTTACAGGTTGGGAAGCTGGATCACTGGGACCAGCATTCACCATGTAAATAGGAGGACCTGAGTTTTGATCCCCAGAACTCAGGTGTGTAGCCTAAACATAATCCCATTTGTAAGTTAGACATGTAGACAGGGTATGCTGATGGAAGCTATCCATGTCTTAAATAGTCTAATCTGGTATAGTTGTGTGGAAAGAAGAACCTCAACTGGGAAAACAGATCCTTCAAATTGCCTGTAGGTAAGTCTGTAGAATATTTTCTTGATTAATGACTCACATGAAGAGCTCATCCCACAGTAGGCAGTGTTACCCCCTAAGCAAGCAGTCCCTAGAGGTGTAAGAAAGTTAGCAGAATGAGAGCCGTGGGGAGCAAGCCAACAAGTAGCACTCCTCCATGTCCTCTGCTTCAATTCCTGGCTCCCAGGTTTTCTCCTTGGCTTTCCTAGATGATGAACTGTGACATAGAAATGTAAGCCAAATAAACTGGTCTGTTCTCTAATTGCTTTTGGGCATGCTGTTCATCACACTTAGAGAAAGCAAAAGAAGACACAAAAGTAACCAAAAGAACACACTCTGGTTTTAGAAAAGGACCCTCCCTCAACGAGCAAGATGAAGAAGGATTGAGAAAAACACTGCTTGTCAAAGCCTTGGTCCTCTGTATATGCACACAGAGAGGTTCGTGCACGTGCACTTGCACTTATGTGGGTATTCATACACAAGCCCATGAGCACCATGCAATACATATACAAGAAGAGAGTACAACCAACAAAATAAACCAGAACAAAATAAAAACGCAATACTTCTCATTCCTCTTCATCTTTGCCCACAGTGAGCATTGCTAGTGTATGGTTTACTCTCTCTAAGGGCTGTACATTGGCACCTCACTGGGATTTGTTTTGCATTTACCTGATTGTTGATGGAGAAGTTATTTCCTTTGATTACGGTTATTTTCTTAATCATCTTTTTTGATTAACTGTCAGTTTCAGTTTGCTTGAGATTTGCTTTGTGCCTCGCGTAGATCCTTCTTGTAAATGGTACTTGCAGGAGTTTTGCTTTGAAATGCTGGAAACAGAATGTTTTCTATGTGACTTGTATAAAACTTAAATATAATGTACAAATATTTTTATATCTTCACTGATTTTTGTGTGCTTGCTTTACTATTTTGCCAGCCAATAAAAAAGGCTGTTTTCAAAACTCTAGTGCTGTCATCTGTTACAAAACCAATAACCTTTATTTTATCTGGTGTTGAAGCTAGAGTACTAAGACTCTATGTAATCCTATTGAAAACACACACCTTTATTACACCTTGAATAATCCAAATAAATGCACAGTTGATTTACACGATGGATGTCTTCATTTGGGATATTAGCTATATATGCCTCTATAATTATTCTTATATATTTCTGCACGTGGGTATATTCTCCCATGTGCTTATTTCTTATTTCAACCTAGGATTCTATTTGGAGTCATTGTCCATTGGTCTTCTTTTTTCTTTTTTTTTTCACAGGTGCCCATCTTATATTTCAGAAATTTTTACCTTACTATCTGACTGAACCCATCTATAATTAATTTTTGCTTACAAAGATATATTTTGTCAAAGTCCCAGTGGGTACATTATTTTTCAACTTTTAGCTGTTAAAAGTTATTGCTACATTTTCCCTTGATTTAATTTTCATAGTTTTTTTGTTAATAAGTAGAGCCTACCTAACCAAAGAGGATTTTGTATTTCTAGAAATTCTTAGTACTATCTTTTTAAGTATCTCCCCTCACCCATTTTTTCTCTCCTGCATATGTATATTAAAAGTATGTTTTGTGTGTTTTTAGACAGGTTCTTACTATGTAGCTCTAGAACAGACCATGCTGGCCCCAAATTCACAGAAATCAACTTGCCTCTGCCACCTGAGTATTGGGACTAAAGTTGTATGACACCATACCCAGGTACATGCATACTTTAAATCATGTGACTCAGCCACAATCTTTTGTTCTTTTCTTTCTACCTTTTTCCTGCTCCATGAGTCTGTTTAGATACATTCTTTTAACTCTGTGCTACTCTTGACTTCTGCTGAGTTTGGTGTACTAATACATCTGATACATTCATTCATTGCCATCCTGATTTCTAGAAAGTCTATATTATTTTGCTTTAATATTCTCACTCTTGGTTTAAACATGCTACTTCTACAACTAATCTACTGTTTCTTTGTTTTCCTTACCATATTGATGATAAAGTCCTTTCCTGCTAACTGTTAATATCTCAGTTTTATATAGAACTTTTTCTATTGTCTGGGCTTTTATTATTAGTCCCATTCTTTTTAGCAGATTGCAAACATTATGCTTCTTAGGGTAAACAGATACTGCACATTGTAAAAGTATCCAGTGATGGTCTATAGGCATAGACTTGACTCAGATATTTTACTTAAAAGACATTGAGAGTATTTGTAGATGGTGTTTGCCTCTTTCAGGATCAGTGGAATGTATAAATACCTGAATTAACAGCTGCCTAAAGGCTGACCTGAGTCAAAGGTGCTTTGAAATGAGAATCTTTCTGTCTTTGAACCATCCTATTCTTGGGGATTTGATTTTAGATGAGTACTTCAGGGTCTTTGTTCAGCCTCAACTGCACCAGATTCTATTCTGCCTTCTTCTTCTGCCTTCTCTTGTATACTGTCCCCACTGAGCTGCCAACTTTCATTTGTTGATTGAAGGAAAAAGAGCTATTAGTTTTATGGTAAGCCTTTTCTTTTCAGGGGGCATTATTCTTTTGAGCTCTTAAAGACCTGTAGATTTGATTGTGTGTTGGATGTTCCTCATGTCCCCTTTGCTCTGTTTGGCAGCAACATGTAGCAAATGATCCCATGTTAGTAACCCTGGCCATGATGGAAATCTCTGCTTGCTTCCCTTTCCCTAGGAGAAGCTCTGATTGGCATTGTGAGAACAGAATCAAGAAAATACAGCAGGTACTAGTTCACTTGGGAAATTCTCTCTCCATGGAATTTTAGTTTGGCCAATTCTTGAAACTTGAAAAAAAAAGTGTCCTTTTTAGTTTTTCTTGGGGAGTAAGGAATGTGTCCAATTCTTATGATTGCCTTCACTTTATTCAGAAGCAAAATCTATTTTTCATAATTTGTAAACTTGGAATTGGTTTGAATTAGCTGCTGATATTTGACTGAAAACAGTATGATCAACATTCTAAAGGTATTGACAACAATATGAAAAAAACATGTCACATCATGTAGGTTTACAAAATAATAAGCAGTACTTCTACATGCAGAATTAACAGTGGTTAGCTTGTGCTAGGGATAGTGACCGATCATGTGCTGACACAAGAGGCAGAAGCAGGAATATCATTGTATGACTCTACCATAGACCACACAGTGAACTTCCTAAACTGCCTGAACTACAGTCAAGGCTTGTCTCCAACAACAAAAACTAAACCAAAGAAAAAAGAAACAAAATGTTATATTTATGAAACATATGTAGATAAAAGAGGTGGGCAAGAGAGGGTAGTGTTGGGAAGAAAAATGATCAAAGTATGTCTTATGTATGTATGAAGATATATGTATGTATGAAAATGTCAAAAAAAAAACCCTTTTTGTATGGTTTCAACATGGGAAAAAATGAAATGTTAGCCCTATATAGTGTTTGTGAAAACTAAATTAAATGGCAGCAGCTTTCAATAAGAAAAGAAGAAGCAACAGACACATGGCATGGAAGAGGAACAGGGCAGCCCTGCAGTTTCTCAGCATTTCCTGAGGCTCAGTTTGAACTTTTTCCAGTGCTATCCTGTTTTGGTTTTGAGTAGCTCACTACCCTAGAAGCACACTCCCTTCTTTATTTGTACATAGGATTAAATTAGTTTACCCTCATTTGGAACAGAGACTTTAGTTACACTATTAAATATTTTAATACAAGTAATATTATTATTGTCATTCTTTTCGGCTGTTAGTCTTGAAAGTTTGCACTTAATTTCTTCTCTGATTCATATTGGGCCTCTTGCTACATCCCACACAATCAGACAGTTTCTCATCATTTCTAGTGAGATGCTTCCAACCTTCAGGAACACTCAAAGCAACAATGTCTCATATTTTACATGAACTATAAGACTTTTAGCATGTTGGTGTCTAGAGTTCATTTTGGATACATCCCTGGGCTTTGTATTAGTTTTAATAGATAAACACCCTAAACTGTTGGTTTACAGTTGATTAAGTCCCCTCCCCCACTCTCCCTTTGAGACAGGGTTTCTCTGTCCTAAAACTCACTCTATTGACTAATCTGACCTCAAAGTCTGGAAGAACCATCTGTTTCTACTTCCTGAGTTCTGGGATTGAAGGCGTGCACCACTATGCCCTGCTGGATTAAACCTTTTAAATAACTTTATTTGAATAATAATTTTATCCCAAGGAAGAGTCTTTTTGTTGTCTAACCCACCTGCTTTAGTGAGTTACTTGGCCCTAGGGAGAAAAGAGAGGCAGTTATGTTCAATACATAAGTCAGAAGAAGAGCAATTAAACATGTTGTTATTTTTATGATAGTTGAATAGTATGGTAGTTTTTGGAATGTCACAGTATTCAGTATACCTAGTCTTCACAATTAAAAAGTCTTCTAGTTGGCAACATTAAAAATTCAGTATACATATTTGTGTCCACAGCAAGGGCTGAGAGATGTATAAAGAGAGACAAAAAAGGTGAAGGTTCCCTCAGCCCTGACAATAAAAGAATTGCAAAAGTATTCATAGGTAAAGCTTTAGTCTGGTTTTCATGTGCATGTTGGACATAAGACAAAGCAGTATTCTCCAGTCAATACTGCCTGTAGCATAATGGTGAGAGACCCACATATAATCATAAGAGATGAGTTTTATATCTGAATTTTAAAACCATAATCAATACAATACTCTTCTTCCCCACTTTCAGAATTGTGAAAGTACCTGTAAGATTATTCTGGCCACTTAAATAACTGCAGACTTTTGCTATCACATTCCTGGAAGGAACCAAATAAAGTACAGCCCCGTGACAGGCAGGTTAAAATGGTTGCCAAGGCTGAGGTGTGTAGGACCAGTTTAATGCAGAAGAAAAGGAATGGCACAGGAAGTTTGAGAGACTTGAGTTTGGTCAGCTTCACACTTGCCAGCTGTCTGATATTAGCAAAGTTCCTCAAATTCACAAAGTCTAAATTTCCTCATTCAGAAGCTGAGAATGATAATGACACTTCTCAGCGTTGTAACAATTAACTGAGGGATGTGTGTGGGACACACAGCATATGGCTTAGTGCAAAGCCTTCAGCAACTGATCATGATTATTAGTCAGGAATTACAGGTATAGAAGCAGTAAAGCACAGCTTGGCTTGTCTTCTCTACAAACCTAAACTACACAGTGATGCTTTTCTGTTGTTATTTGAGGTGAAATTAAGACAACATTCTTTATTTTGAATATAAAAGGAAGACTTTCTATTGTTTCCTTTAGAATTGATGGTCAATTTCATCATGCGGCACTCTGATTTGCTTTTGTTTTAGACAGAATTCATCCTGAACAGAGCTTCAAAATAGTGCTGCTCCCTTAAGAGTTCTTTTATGTTTAATGAACTCAGTTGGCATTGCTTTCTCATCCAAAAACTTTTCATCACAAACAAATCCTACCCTTCCCAATGAGGAAGAGTCCCTGCTGGGTGGAGCTAATCATCCAGGCAGTGTATACTAGTGACACTTAGTGGTATCTCTGAGCTAAAAATTTCCTTTAAGACTAAAGTCTTTTGCCATGGAACATGTGATTTTTCACTTACTTGGAAGTTAGCTGCTTTGAACTGAGTTAGCTTTGAACCGATATTAATATATTTGTTGCTGGTATCTGTTTAAAGTGTCTGTGATGGTTTGAATAAGAATGCCCCTCATGGGCTCCTGTATCCAAATGCTTAGTCATCTGGGAGTGGCAACATATGAAAGGATTAAAGGGTATGGCATTGTTGGAGAAGGTGTGGTCTTGTTGGAGGAAGTGTGTCTCTGAGGTGGGCTTTGAAGTTTCAAGGGTCCAAGCCAGGCCTATTTCTGCTGCCTTTGGATCTGGATCTAGAACTCTCAGCTATCATGGCTACCTGCACCCTGCCATGCTCTCCACCATGATGATAATAGACTAAACTTCCGAAGCTGCAATGAAGCACCAATGAAGTACTTTCTTTTTGTATCAGTTTCCATGGCCATGGTGCCTCTTCACAGCAAAAGAACACTAAGACAGTGTCTATTGTTAAAAAGACATGTCTTAGACAATGAAAAATAGATATTATATAATATATATATTATATAATGTATATATATTATGTTCTAATTTTGAGACTGTTTTCCCTCCTCATATTAACATGACTTGTTCACCATACATAGAAACACAGCAGAATCAGTCCTCCTTAGGAACTAATTTACACCAGACTAGTAACGAACTGCTTATCTTCTTTAGTGAATATTAAAATTTCTTAAGAAATTAGACAGCATAAAAGTATTATGACACACATATCATCTCTCTAGTCTACTATGGACACCAATGAATGTGGAAAAGGATCCTGGAGCACCCAGAATTTGTAAGAATTACCTGTGTCCACTTATCCAAACCCTCCCAAAGTTCCCTTATGGAAGACACAGGATAGAAAGAGCCAAGGCCCTTGGAAGATCTTGCATTTTCAGTGATACCAACCAACTTTCAGAGATAGTGAGGCTGTTTGAGAGGAGCCTGGCTATGGGTTATCGCTACACAGGAAAGGGTTGTTCAGTGCTGGAGTCTTCGATGACGATTTTACCTGTGGGAATTAAAAACCATGGCAGTCAGCAAGATTTTGCTGAAGGGACCCTGATATAGCTGTCTCTTGTGAGACTTTGCCAGTGCCTGGCAAATACAGAAGTGGATGCTCACAGTCATCTATAGGATGGAACACAGGGGCCCCCAATGTAGGAGCTAGAGAAAGTACCCAAGAGCTGAAGGGGTCTGCAACCCTATAGGTGAAACAACAATATGAATTAACCAGCACCCCCAGAACTCTTGTCTCTAGATGCATATGTAGCAGAAGATGGCCTAGTCGGCCATCATTGGGAAGAGAGGCCCCTTGGTCTAGCAAACTTTATATGCCCCAGCACAGGGGAACACCAGGGCCAAGAAGTGGGAGTGAGTGGGTAGGAGAGCAGGGCAGGGGGAGGGTATAGGGGACTTTCGGGATAGCATTTGAAGTATAAATGAAGAAAATATCTAATAAGAATAAATGTGGGGAAAACAAAAACGAAAACAAACAAACAAAAAAAAACATGGCAGTAAAAACAGCCAACATTGGCCTTAGACCTGAAAAAGAAGTGTCTATTCAGTTCCCACATTCTGTGATTAGGACCAGTGGCTTGGACACTTTTCAATGAGATTTTCACTGGATGATAAGGACTGTGCTGGACAGTGAATTTTTTATGAGTTCTATGTCATGTTTCTTCTGGTTTCCAGGAAAGTGATAAGACCATGATCAAACCCTCCCAGACTGTACCTGCAATTTCCCCAAGGGAGCCTCACAGCCTCCTGGCTTAGGAAAGTCCCCTTGAGGGTGGTTCATATCCCAATACTAATGACTCAGTCACTATCTGGTCTGGTCCTGCCATCAAATCAGACCTTTTTCTACACAAGGAAGTTTTACTGTTCTCTTGAACAGAAGCCCTTGAGAGAAGGTGCCCTTGAAAGACCTGGAACTTTGGAACAACAACAACAACAACAACAACAACAACAACAACAACAACAACAACAACAGCAAACCAACCAACCAAACAAACATCAGGAATTGGTACCCAGCAGCAATGGGTAAGCTTCTTGTTTGACAAATATGCACTGTTGAGCAAACAGCTGCTTTTCATATGCTTCAAGTCTGGGAAGCTACGAGTGAAATTCAGAAACTAGCTTAATGAACTGTGGTGCTTCACTGAGCTCCGCCTAAATCCCTTCTGTGCTGCAGCGGCATATTCACAGAGCTCTAACCAGAAGGTAAAATCAAAATCTGCCTGCAAGTAGTAGAACCTGCTGAGGGTGTGGGACTTCAGATCAGCTGCAATGCATGGGAATGCCACAGGTGTCTGTTTCTCTCCCAACACCAAGGCGGTTTCTCAGTCTCCTGCTTCGGAAACAGAAATAAGAAGGCTGTCCATAGTTGTTAATATTCTCCCTCCTTCCGCCTCTTGAACACGCCCCTCAATCTTCCCTAGCTCCCGAATGATACTAATGATAGTATAGTAGCAGGAAAATAGTTTCCTGGCATCCACCCGGCTTTCTTGCCCCTCAACCACACTCTTGCTCCATCCTGGTCAACGCCCCCACCTAGTGGCTCAACATTGCCAGCTTCCAGTCCGTTTTCAATAGCTTTTAACTGGTGCTGAGCTAGTTAGTAAGATAATGAAGGCACCTCATGTAGGTAGATCGAGTTGAAGACTGGAGGATGGGGCACCTTAAAATGTGGTGGAAAAAAATGCTTAATATGCTGAAGTCTCTGATCTTAGGAAAAGGAAAAGAGGAAAAAAGGTGGTGTTTTTATCCTCGCGGCATCTACTGCAACACAGCTTAAACCTTAAACCTTAGTTAAAAAGCCCCCTTCCAAAGCTTGGAAGATTTTTTTTTTTAGGACACTAGCTGCCAAATGAAAGTATACTGATTTAGTTGACTGTAAGCAACTGTCTTTGCCTCTCCTAAAATATAACTGCTGTAAAACTGGATCTGAATTTGCCCCGTTTGTCTCCATATTCCTAATGCAGAGGAAAACACTCAGCATCAGTTATGCTTTCTAATTTTTGTCTGCCTTGCTGGCTTAGAGGGGCAAGAACTCAGGGAATTTGGTTTGGGACTTTGTCACCTTCAGTCTCTTGTAAAGGTCTGAAATTGCTCCACCCTTAAAACTGGATGGCCAATAGAGCAGATGATCCTGGCTGAGCTCTGGGATGGAACGATTTGAGGTGTAAAAAAAAAAAAAAAAAACACTTGCAGAGAAACTGATGATTTCAATTATAATGTGACTCTTACTAGATCCATTCAACATATCAAACACACACTTAGGCTCGCGGGAATTCTAGTGGGAACCTTAGTCCTTAACACGGGGAGAATACATTGCCATTTACTTTGCTTTTGATTCCTAAGTAGACCCTGTATTTGTTTCTGTTCAGATTGGAGGCGAAACCAAGGCTAGGGAATCTGCTCCGGGTTTGGGGACCCAGCTGCTATGCTTACTGCCCCCTATGGCAGAATTGCTAACCTTTTGCCTAGGGCAAAGGAGACAGTGGTGACTGTAGTTGTGATGGCTCAGAGACCCCTTTATTTTTCCTTTTCTGGGAGGGCTGAGTGGAAGAACTTCTTACTGAAAAGTCGGGCGCTGAGCTGCGGAGCCACTGGGGCGGGAGGATGGGGTGGAAGGTTTAATTTCGCATACAGTAGGCTTCTCTTTATGACACTGTTTTACATCTTGCAGACAGCTTCTCTCCCGTTGACTCACAAAGTTAAAGGGGAGGATTGAATGACAAGCACAAATTTCTAAATGTAGATTGGGAAATTGTGTTTTTAATGTACTAAGAGTCAAAGATGTCTCAAAGCCCCAGGCATGAAGTATAGCATGCACATATTGGCTGCTTCCTTCTAAGGAAGCATCCCTGGCGCCTCCTAAACTGGGTGTGGCCCTCGGTGTGGGGTTAGATTCCAGAAGGGAGAGTTCAGATATTGGCGCTTGCTCCACCTACCACCAACCACCAGGAAAGAGGGAGGTGGTGGTAGGCGGAAGCCTAGACCCGGACGCCCGCACTAAGTCTGTGGCAGCGACTAAAGACGTGGGTTGACTGCGGAGCGCAAAGACTCAAAGCTCTCAGAGGCTAGAACAGGACGTCCCATTACCCATTCCCTGCTTGAAAGGCGACTCCAAGTTTCAGGGTCGGGAGAAGGGACAAGGTGAAGAAAACTGCGAGAGAGGGCGGTAGGACCCTGCGGGAGATTCTGTAGCAGGGACTGGATCTGGGCGGGAGGAAAAGAAGGAGGGAGGGAGGGAGGGAGAGAGGGAGGGAGGGGGGAAAGAGCAGAAGGGAAGGTGCTTTGCAGCCGCCGTCTGCTCTCGCCGCACTGCACGAGTTGCACAGCCGGACCAGGCTGGACCCAGATAATATAAAAGGAGCCCCACCGGCTCTGAGGCTCACACCCCGCTCCCGGGCTGGCGCACACCGACTTCCTCCCGCTCCCCCAGACACCTGCCCCCTCCCGGTGTGCGGCTCCAGGTGCCCCAGCCCCTTGTGCCCCGCGGCATGGCTCCCAGCGGCGCTGCTGGAACCCTGGAGGTGGTGACAGCTGCAGGGCGGCTCGAACTGCCGCAGCTCGGGCCCCAGAGTCTCCCCTCTGGTGGCCGGGTCTCCACGGGGCAGCTCGCTGGTGTGGCCAGCGTGTGAAAAGGGAGGGAGTGCGGCGCCCAGGCTGCTGGCGCCGCGCGGCTGGCTCGCAGACTTCACAATCCCCAAGTCAGGCGGCGGCCAAAGAAAGTGGCGGAGCTCCGGGCTTGTAGGGGGCATGGGGTGGGGATGCAAGCCCAGGACTCTGCACTGGCCTGCAAGCTTCGGTCTGCACAGCCAGCAAACTCCTTCGGGCGGAGTCTGCAGATTCCGGAGCGCCCGGGTTAGGAGAAGCTGAGACCTGAGCAATTGGGGTAAGAGGTCCCACTAGACCCCGAGACCCCTCTACAAGCGATACTTAGTCCTTCTCCACTGTTTGCCTCCAGGGAACCTGAGAGAAGCTGGACTGGGTGGGCCAGTGCTTTATTCACCCGGGCGAAGACGGGGAGTGGAGAGGAGCTAGCAGACGCGGCAGCAGCGCCTGGCGCACTGGAAGTGCAGGGGACGCGCCCGCAGGCTTGGTGGCCGCGCCTGTGACCTCTCCTTTGGGCTGAGAACACAGGCGGAGGAGTTACTGAGGAGCCCACGGAACTGGCTAGCCAAAGGAGACAAGCCTATAGTCTCCATGATCCTCCCGTCCTCTGTTCTTTCCCTGGTCCGCTCCATGTTCAAGAGCTGCGCTCCGCAGCCAGGACGAGGAGAGCTATGGAGGAGCAGGGTATTCAGTGCGCCCCGCCGCCTCCCGCCGCCTCCCAGACAGGGGTACCTCTCACCAACCTCTCCCACAACTGCAGCGCCGACGGCTACATTTACCAGGACTCCATCGCCCTGCCCTGGAAAGTCCTGCTGGTTGCTTTGTTGGCGCTCATCACCTTGGCCACCACGCTCTCCAACGCCTTTGTAATCGCTACGGTGTATCGGACCCGGAAGCTACACACCCCGGCTAACTACCTGATCGCCTCTCTGGCAGTCACTGACCTGCTCGTGTCCATCCTGGTGATGCCCATCAGCACCATGTACACGGTCACTGGACGCTGGACACTAGGCCAGGTGGTCTGCGACTTCTGGCTGTCGTCGGATATCACCTGTTGCACTGCTTCCATCATGCATCTCTGTGTCATCGCCCTGGACCGCTACTGGGCCATCACCGATGCGGTGGAGTATTCTGCTAAAAGGACTCCCAAAAGGGCGGCCATCATGATCGTGCTGGTGTGGGTCTTCTCCATCTCTATTTCGTTGCCACCCTTCTTCTGGCGTCAAGCCAAAGCAGAGGAGGAGATGCTGGACTGCTTTGTGAACACCGACCACGTCCTCTACACGGTCTACTCCACGGTGGGCGCTTTCTATTTACCCACCCTGCTCCTCATCGCCCTCTATGGCCGCATCTATGTGGAAGCCCGCTCTCGGATTTTGAAACAGACACCCAACAAGACCGGCAAGCGCTTGACCCGAGCCCAGTTGATAACAGACTCCCCGGGATCCACATCCTCGGTCACCTCCATTAACTCCCGGGCTCCGGACGTGCCCAGTGAGTCCGGGTCTCCTGTGTACGTGAACCAAGTCAAAGTGCGAGTCTCAGACGCCCTGCTGGAAAAGAAGAAACTCATGGCCGCTAGGGAGCGCAAAGCCACCAAGACCCTAGGGATCATTTTAGGAGCATTTATTGTGTGTTGGCTGCCCTTCTTCATCATCTCCCTGGTGATGCCTATCTGTAAGGATGCCTGCTGGTTTCACATGGCCATTTTTGACTTCTTCAATTGGTTAGGCTATCTTAACTCCCTCATCAACCCCATCATCTACACCATGTCCAATGAGGACTTCAAACAAGCGTTCCACAAACTGATACGCTTTAAGTGCGCAGGTTGACTTGTCAATGGCAGTGGGGTCGCCTAAGCGACCTTTGGGGACCAAGTTGGGTCTTTTCACAGGTAGGTCAAATCTTCTTTCCCTGTTACTGGGTGGAAGCAAGGCTCTCTCTTCTGGGCAAGGGCAATGGATCCTCAGAGGCCCCGGCAGAAGCCTAGCTTCTCTGAGAGAGCACTCTGGAATGTGAACAACGCAAACTACTGTAAAGCTTCCATACCCGAGGAACTTAGCTTCCTCCACTCAAAGTCCGGGCTCAGCACAGATCCTCCAGCAGCCATTCACACAAAAGGTTGCAACTTTTTAACATTGGTGATGGATGGGTATCCCTGCCCCGTTTTGTATCATGGATGTTGTTGCCCTCTAAGCCAGTAGCACTTGTAGATGTTGTCTGAGGCCTGAGACACCTCTACATACAGCCTGGCAGTACTTGAACTTGACAATTAATACTCTATGCTCTGGGGAGAACTCTGTGTTACAGCTTAAGTTTTAAACACTTTGGCATCCTTCAGTCTTCATTTATTTATTTAAATTTGGTCGGAGAAACTTGTGGATTTGGTGCTTCAAACACTGAATGTGGCTTGGACGGCACAGAGCAACCTTGAAGAGTTAACAGCAAAATTCTGATGCTAAGATCTCTATTTTTATTACAATCAAAAATTATATGGGGGTGGTGGGTGGGCATGGGAGAAGGGGAGTGATACTCAGAATCAACACCTAAGATTGTTTGTTTTCTGCAGATTTCTAATTTTTTTAATTCCTGTTTAGTGATCGTCAATCCACAGCTCTTAACAACTCAAAACATGATGTGTGCTAGTGCCAAAGTCTGCAGGCTGCTTTGTTTTCTAATCTCACGTACCTGTCATTTCACACACTTAAATCCCCACGGAAAGAGGATAGGCTGGGTTGCTCAGCCCAACCTGCAGCTGTCAGAGTTCAAGTGGATTAGAGTTGTATACTGTTCCTTAACAAGAAAGTAGCTTTTTTCATTATCCAGTTCCATGCTGCGCAGAGGAGACTGAAGAAACACAAGCGACTTCTTATATAATTGAGGAATGAAGGGGGAAATAGGAGGATGTATATTTTGACTTGTAAAAAAAAACTTAAAAATTGCATGAGACAATTTTTGATAATCATTTGCACTCTCTCCCATCTGTGATTCCTTTGTGTGTGAATTTTTAAAGTAACCAAGAGAGCTGGTTTCCCTGTTCAGAAATCTTGAAAATGCCCCCAATACTATTAAAGTGTGTGTGAGTGTGTGAGTGTGTGTGTGTGTGTGTGTGTGTGTGTGTGAGAGAGAGAGAGAGAGAGAGAGAGAGAGAGAGAGAGAGAGAGAGAGAGAGAGATTCCAGCTTGTTTTGTCCTTACTATTAAAGTTTGGGCAGGAGCAGCTAGGAAGATTACACATTAGAAATGTAGAAAAGCCGAGAAAGCCTGAAAACAAACCTATTTTCTTTATAACTTATATAGAACCAAACCTCAGGCTTATTAAACAACCAGGAAACTGGCAAGCCTTCTAGCCTTGGAAACATTAGTGACCTGCCACTTCAGTGACTAGAACATTGGAAATAATTTAAGCGTATCTCTTTTTCTAAGTTTCAATAACACTTAGTTATTTTGGATTCACTTTAGGGGGTACATAATACAGTAAAATCACATCCTAGAAGATGAAAAAAATGCACTTTCTTAATAAAAAGAAGCAGTCCTGAAGGGTTAACTGTAAGAACAAATGTGTATGTGGAATGTTTAATATGCCAAAGAAGATTCACAGTCCTTGCTTCAGAGGCTGTCTGCACTGGAGACCTTTTGTCTGCAGAAGGAAGTTGTCTTTATAAAATGGATCCACTCCCTGTGTGAAGCTGCCCAGTCCAGATCATCACACAATAGATGTAGTGAGCTGAATTATACTGCTTGCCTACTGTGCAGACCTTCACATTGGGTAATGACTCTTGAAAAGATGCTATTCAAAAGTTCACATGTACTGTAGGTAAAAAAGGGAATTTCAACCAACATTATACCTGACACTGGAGTAGGATGAAATCTTAGGCATTAGATAATCCTATAGACTGGGATCTATAGTTTATTCTGTTGGATCCCTAGCTTCTTTGTTTGTGCTTTGTGACATTTCTCCTATGGAGGAATGCACATAGAGCATGCATTTGTTTTTTATATTGTTAATATGTTGGTCTTCTGTTTGTGTAGCTGCGTTTTCTTGGGGCCTAAGAGGCAATTAAGTCAACTTCTAAGAGCCTTAGTGGAAAATTAATGGAAACAAATAGCCACTTGCAAAATGATTTCTTTATAGGGCACCTACAATGATTGTGTCATTATGTTAATAAACATGGTCGATTTAGTGAAATGGGTTGTTTGCCATTTTGTAAATCACCCACCTTAATTATTGCTTGAGTATTTGGCTGAACTGACTGAATTTGGGGCATCGTGTATCCAATAGAAGCTTGCAAACCTTTGTAGTGATAAGAGATCTAGGATCATCGTCCAGCATTGCACATGATATGCAAGGTGTATATTCATCCCAGGGGTACGCATTTAGGACTGTTAAGCTCCTTTGCAGTTCCTATTGCATATAAGCATAGTTTGTTTCTTAAACTGGACACATGTCTTTTTTGCAGAACATAAAATGGGAGATGGAGATGTTTAACTTGCATAGAAATGAAACTATATTTTCATTGACTATGGTAACAAATACCATTTTCCATATTGTTTAATTGCACAAAATTTCACTCAAGTATATGAATGTATACTCATCTAAAATTACAAATATTGTCTTGTGTTTGTAGGAACTTTAGAGTTTCCTTTAAAAAAAAAGGACCCTGCACCCAAGGAATGAATGTTTAAGGAATTCAACAAATTTCCTATAGAACAATATTGTTCACTTCCTCTCTATTATCTTAGTTTTACCTTCTTTAAGCAGGAAGCACTGAGAGGACTCTAGCTCACTCAAGCAGTAATGTCTCAGACTGTGTGTATTTGTTGGAGTTCTGTGTCTGAAATTGCCTTTGGTATTTCACCTCTCAGAAAATGTGTAATTGGAAAATAAATTTAGGTATATGATGAAATAAAAGTCCTTTTTTGTGTTCTAAAAAGTTTTTAGTAGTAGTTCTATTACTATGGGAAGACTGCGTTACCTGATTTTGGGGATCTGCCTTGAAGTTTGAGTCTTCACAAGAGGACAGATGACAGTTAGCAAGGTGATGAATGGACTTGTGTTGCCATGGTTCCGGGAGATCAGTTTATGTGTGTAGGAAGAGTTTGAAAGGGAATTTGGACTCTGTAAAGAAGGAAAGCCCCATTTACTATCAAAATGTTCTCGAGATCAGCATTTTAAAAGGAGATCGTCCTAAGTGTTCTGGAATCTGAAGATTCCAAGTTCCTGTGTGGTGAGTAAAATACAAAAGGAAAGAAAGAAGACGGTGAGTGAAAGAAGACCTGTTTCTGACCTCAGGGGAGGTTGAGTGATCTAAAGAGCTAACCAGGAAAGGTCACTTCTGGAGCCAGATATCCTAGGTTTCAGTGGTAAATGTAGATGGTGGAGTATGCAGTTTTTTTTTTTCCAAAATACCATCTAGTTTTAAGTTGTTGCAAAGACTTAAAGCCTATACGTATTGAGTAAAAGGGTTGACTTTGGAAGGGGAGAGGGATTTAGAAATCTTTCCTCTTCTTAGTCATTTTTTCTTCCTTCACAGGAAAGCACTTTAATTGACGTGTAGAAAATTAAGGTTATCTGAGAGTGTAGAGTGAGGAAGTTTTAACTAGCTGGAATGGGGAGATCTTGCCTAACTTAGAAATGATTGAGATTAGCAGTTTTCTGCAAGCACCACTCTTGGCTGGTGATTCCTAGTCCAAAGGACAAAGGCAAGAAATGGTTTGCGGTAGCTAAGAGGGTCAATTAGAGATATCCAGCTTCCTTCCGACGGCTTTCTTTCATTCCCTTTAAGCCCTCTTTCCCCTCTTGTACAGATGAACAGCTGTCATCTCCAATCCACAGTCCCTGGACACATTCACACCCCCTTCCCATCACCTCATTTTTCCTCTTTTAGTCACAACCAACAATGATGCGTAGAAATTTTATTTTAGCTCTGAAGGTCTGATTTGGAAGCCAAGAATTTTTATATTATATAAAAGGAAATTGTTGCTCCAAATGCATATATATATATATATGTGGAGGAGTTAAAAAGCTTTCCGCTGGAGCTTCTCCTGGAGTTTTCAGAAGGGAAGGGTGTGGGAAGGGACTGAAGCGCGTGCAACTCTGGGCCGTCCACCAGGGGGCAGAATGCCTCTGAACAGTCAGCCAATGCTGCTGCTTCCAGTCAAGGCTGTCTCAGTTCGTTCTAGGTGATTTGCAAGTGACATTAACTCCTCTAGGCTCAGTGAAAACTGAGCTTCCTGAGACTAGACAGAGTCCTTTCCCTCCATCACTGATTCAAAAGTAGCAGATTTTTCAGAATTTCAAACTCAGGCAGACAATTTATTCTAAACACACTTAAAGTGTATACTCAGTTATTTCCTTAATTTAGTCTTAATATTGTGGCCTTTTATTAATATGACATGGAATGAACTCAGAAGTTAGGAGACAACACGTTTATTTAAAAATAACCAAACTATTTACTTGAATGAACATTTATCACTACTGGGATTTTTTTTATCACTTTCTATCTTCCTTCTTTCCTTCCTTCCTTCCTTCCTTTTTTCTTTCTTTCTTTCTTTCTTTCTTTCTTTCTTTCTTTCTTTCTTTCTTTCTTTCTTCCTTCCTTCCTTCCTTCCTTCCTTCCTTCCTTCCTTCCTTCCTTTGTTTCAGAAAGATAATTTTTACAGAAGCAGACAGATCCTAGGTGAGCATTGCTGCCACTGCTCATTAACACTGCCATCATTCTCAGCATCTGCACTGTCCGCAGTGGGCAGTTTTCGAAGTGCCATTTCACACATCTGTGTGTCACACTGAAGTTTCAAAGGCAACATACACATTTTAGGATTATAGTAGCAATTGGACCAATTGACTAAGAGAGTGACTAAACCATATTCTGAGTATTATCCATAATGGAAAATATCCATTTCCTCCACATATTTGCACACACCACAAAAGATGCATGTTTTTAAAGCTGTTAACTGGCAATCTAAGAATGGGCTTGTAATATTTCCTGTACCCAAACTGAACAGATGGCAATGGAGAGATTCACTTATGATAAATCCTTTAAAATATTACACATGCCTTACTTTAATGATGCAAGCAGCCATGAGTCACTTCCTCCTTGACTCTGTGGGAACACACCACACATGGGCCTCTGCTTGGTCTCCTCCTGTTTTAGGATAACCAGATTTCAGAATAACTCTTGCTCAAGAGTATGGAACATGCTGGTAATGTGCCAACTGTGACAGAAAATGGTAGGAAACCTTGTTACCTAGTCAAGGAGTGGTACCCAGGATGTTTGAAACCCTCCTGCATGAATTACTTCTTAGCCCAGATGTGGCAGCTTGCTCTGTGATTCAAGGGTTCACTAGCTGAGCACCTAGTGGGTTCAGCACTGGGCTGGCTATCTGTCCTGGGCGTGAATGTTATCACAGGGCTTCATCTTTCTACCCAAGTTGTGCCTTTCTCTCAGATCCCCCAACACCCCCAGTTTTGCCCTGCTCCTCTGGGCATTCCCACAGACTGTTATGCTGAGATAATCACATGGTAGGAAGGGACCAAAGGGACCACATGAGATCCCTTTGATGACATTTACATCCCAATGTTTTCAGTTGAGAACTATGACTGTGTCACCACAACTGGTTTACCTGGGGTTGCATTTCTTACTATTGAATTACATAACTGAAACCAAGCCTAACACATTATTTCGAAACTTCTGTCCAGAGAACTCTCATCTCTGGCCAAAGTTATGCCCCACTGACAACAGGTCTGTACTGCCTGAAATATAAGGCTTAGCACACACAGGCTATGTGCCTGTAAAGACCCTAGAGCTAAATGGAAAGACAAGACTTTTGAGTTTTTACAAGTATTTTTCTCAAAACTAAACTGGCATACGACTCACCTGAGGAGTTAAGAAGCAGCAGAGCAGACTGCAGAGGACTTGGTGTGCCCAAGAAAGTCTGATGATGCTAGCCCAGGAATTGCTCTGCATAATAGAGGTCTGCAGGAACACCTAGCTTGTCTTAGTTACAGAGGAGAGTAGAGGATCAGCCAGCCTTTCCGTATGAACATAGACAAAAACCACAAAAGAATTTGCAGATGATAGAATTATGTCTTTGTGTTTTCCTTCTCTCTCTCTCACTCTCACATGACACCCATATCTCAATTTCTGAAAATGTTAAATGATTCCACTGAAGTAAAGGTTTTCCACTGAAGCTATAAGTCTCCAATCTACCCCAAACCAGGCAGTTCATTCCTGCATATGAATCAGCAAAGCATGACTGACCTCAATATAGCCCTTTGTTTTTACACTATTTTTAACTAAGAGACTTGCCTTCAAAAGAAGATGAGAAAGGAAGTAAATTAATAAAATAAAAGTAGAGATGGTAGAAAACAAATTTAAAAAGAAAATAATAATTGTTAATATCTAGTAAAAGGCTCAGCTTCCTTCACAGTCTGTTTCCCTCAGTATATTGGATTTTTTTTATTAATACAGAGGCATGAGGACACTTACATGTTGTATAGATATTTATATTTGGTTAATACAAACAATTACTTATTTTATGTTTTAGAGACTTTTAAGCATTTATGCTAATAACTAAGCATTTATATTTACATCCTACAAGAGTATTAAAGCTGGCTCTATTTGGCTGATATATGTTACTTATATAAAACAATGGACTTCATTATGAAATTTTCATAGGTATTTTACATGTATTTTGCTAACCTCACTATGCTGTTACCCACTTCTGTCTCCTCCTCCTCCTGCTGGGTTTTTTTCTTCTCAAATAATCTCCCTCCTATATTCATATCTAACAAACACACTCACATGCATATACAGTCACTCACACACACAGACATATACACTCACACATATACTAACACACTCATACACACTCACACATACATACATGTACATATACACATATTCACAGAAATTTGGATTCTGCAATTTTTTTTCACAGAAAGTCTCTCCCAGTTTTTATTCCCCAAATAACAATCAAAGAACCTATGTTTCAGAAAGTACCGTTGAGTTATTGTTTATGAGTTATTGAATCTATAAAAAAAGACCAGTGTTGCCAGTGAGTGGACATTTTTATTCCAAATTACTCAATGCAGTTCTCAGCCTCTCATCTTTGTGTACAATTATGATTTTCATGCTGGATTCCAGCAAAGCTGCATTTCTGAAAATTTTGTTTTCAAAGTTTGGGAAGGAACTGCCACCACTGGGCAATGACCTAAATGCCCCCCCCCGCCCCCCCAGTCCAGACAGTACTGCTGTGATATGGGATTGCTTCTATCACTATAATATTACTTACGGTCATGAAGTAGGTATCACAGCAATTCCATCCAGTAATTCAATTTAGGGAATTATAATTTTGGCCCCAGTTAGATAATTTGCACTCAGTTCAGGAATGTAAACTGTTCCATTTTGTCTGTTTGTTCGAGGAAAGTGTTTTCTGAGGCATTAAAGGAGAAGAAGACATGGAATTTATGGATGAATTGTACTACAATATTATATATAATTAACATAGATTTCCTTTTAGTTTGGTCTCAAAATTTCTGGTCTTATCTTGTGTCTGGTTACAACTTCTACAACTCAGTACACATTTGATGCCCATTGACCCTTCCCAAACCATTATGCATAAAAATGAGACCATCACTGCTAGCTATAGCAACCTTCAACAATCATTTGTGGTTTTTGAGTACGGTCCTAGTAGGTGTGGCCCTCTATGGAAAGTTACTGACAGACAGACATCTCTCCAGACTTTGGCAACCCAAGACTTTTTGTCTATTTTTACATGAAGTCAAATCTCTGAGGAAAAAGTCAATACAGGAACAACTTATTTTCAAATACTGCAGTTATTTTTTGCTTAATACTGTGTGCTCCCCACCCCTCCTCCCGCCTTTTTCTTTCTCCCCACCCCCACCTCTCTTTTTACAGTTGGGTGACTTAACTAATTCAGCTCCTTTGTCAAAGGATTTAAGTGAATTATGTTTCCCTTCTCTGTAGATCTCCCTCTAAATCCTAAAGAACTACACAAATGGCAAAAGATTCCTGTTATAAAAACATATCAGTATTCATAAAGCAGACTTGAAATACACGTGTAGAGTAGACATGAAAGGAAGACCTGCTTTCCTTGTGGAGTGAGCACTGCAGTAATGAAAGAGCATGGGCGGGCAGCCTTCTCTGGCTGGGAGGAAATTCGGCTCAAAATACTGACCATTGTATATCCGATTCTCATCATTTGTTTTATGCGAAAGACACATGATACAGGAATTAGAATGAACTTGTAATTAGAATCCAGACTGAAAGTGACCTTAGCCTCTGAAATTCCTTTCCTTGTGGAAATGTAGGGATGGCAGTGCCCTGCTCTGTTTGTGAGAACCGTGAAGATCATATAAGCTACCAAGTACCCTTGGAGCACAAAGTGCTTAGAGCTTATGAGGCATTCATGAAATGCCAGTTTCCTGCTGTTCAGACAAAGTAAAGCAGGTGCTGATTGGCATTTGAAGTCAGCAGAACATTTTATTTTTGGGGATTTACTTTATTTTTTTAAAATCAGCATACAAAGTAGGTCTGCTTGTGTGGCAGTTGCAAGCAAGGTTGATCATCGCTGCTTCTGCTCTACCCCTGTGCTTCCAAGTCCCACTTTCTCCTTCTCCCTCTACCCTCAGAAGCTCCTAGGCTGCTTATTTTCTTAGTAACTTGAGTTTGGGAACAAGTAATCTAATCTCTAATCACTTCAGTCTTCTCTATAAACAGAACTACTGGATCTATCTTATAAGACTAACAAGAAGACCACATTACTATTATGTAGACAGACACCACAGAAAGTCCTGGAACAAAACAGCTCTCAGCAGGTCTTCTCTTTACCCTGCCTTCAGGAGGTCGCTGCTTGGTTCTCTCTGTTTCACTGCTATGCTGGTTAAAATCCCATTTTTTGTAAGTGAGATGTGTAGAACTTTGTGAGATTATATCAGTTTCATTGATCCTCTTTGGAAATTGCTTATGTGCTGTGATTCAAGAAAAAATTGCTAATTTTGGCTGATATTTATTAATTAAAGATATATCACTTTAATGTCTTTAAATTGCAAACAGTTCTTGAAGTTTTAGCACTGTACACCAACCATCAGCCTTCCTACAAGTTACTTTATTCATGTTAGAGTTTATTTGTACTCAGAACATTAAAATGGCATGGGCTTTGAATACTAGAGGCTAAGAAACAATAGCTTGTGGTTTGTAACAGATTTGTAGATAGGTACAGATGCAAGGCAGCTTCAGAAGGCGCCTATGAAGATGATTTTCAGTATCTTTGAGACCTCATCTCTCTGTCCTTTTATGGAGTAGTGATATACTTGCATTTTAGAGTATATATACAAAATGAGTTCTCAATTCTAGAGTAAGAAAACCAATTTGAGATAGTCAATATGCCAGTCTACTCAAGACATAGTACAATAAGCTCCGAATACTGTGTATTCAGAGTGGCTGTCCAGCAGGATGCTCAGAGCAGATGACTCTGGCCACACATGTTACTGTGCATTGCTGTAGACGCTGTCTTAGGTAGAACAAATGCACATTAAGCAGTAATATTTGCCCACAGCAATCCAACGCCCTACCCAGAGACAACAATATAATTTTAAAGGTCACAGAGTGTGCATTTAATCAAGTCTGCTTTCATTTTTGATGGCTTTAGTTACTCAGCAATATTCATAAGACTAAGATATTTGCTATAGCAACTGCTGTAGGTGAGCGCAGCAGGGGGGATGGACTGGCCAGATTAGGTTTATTTCCTTGCACAAAGGAGATAACCCTGCCTTTGTGAAATGATGTCTGTGGCCTATTTTAGATAAAAACTGAACAAAAGTCAGGCCTTACAGATAGCATTAGTGTTTTTATATCCTTAATTTTAGCAAAAATCTGTTTTTCCCTTGAAGGATAATGATAAATACACAGTAAATATAAAACTAATGTCTGTAAGGTGAGAATTCAGTTCTTCCTTCTTCTCTTGCAAGCAAAAGAAGAACAGAATTTACTTGCATCAAATTGATGTATATCTCTTTCCTGCCATATCAAATGTGAACATGACCAATTTTTCTTATAAAAATTATATCAACCACTTGGTTTGTGTAGATAAAGATTTCTCAACCTTGGAGATGTTGACATTTTGATCAAAGCATTTGTTAGTGCAGGACAGTCTTCTGTATTTTAAGAGATTTCACATCTTTAGTTCTGCTATAGGTGTCAGGGGCAAGACCTCTCTGCCCCCTCACCTTCTTCTCAGCATTCAAATATACTTTATGGCATCAAAATGTGACATTTAATGGGAAATCTAAACAAGCAACTAAGCAAGCAAACAAACAAACAAAAAGCAACAAACTGTTGAGTTTTTCAGAAGCAAAGACAAAGTAGAAAACAGCAGAAATTCTGTTTAAGTAGCCAACTCATTTCGTTTTCTCCTTTCTTTCCATGTGTGGGTTTATGATTTATATACATACATGTGCATGCGTACACACATGTAATGGTCAGCAGCTCATGTCTGGAGTTTCCCTCTATAATTCTTTTTTTTTTTCCATTTTTTATTAGGTATTTAACTCATTTACATTTCCAATGCTATACCAAAAGTCCCCCATATCCACCCACCCCCACTCCCCTGCCCACCCACTCCCCCTTTTTGGCCCTGGTATTCCCCTGTACTGGGGCATATAAAGTTTGCAAGTCCAATGGGCCTCTCTTTCCAGTGATGGCCGACTAGGCCATCTTTTGATATATATGCAGCTAGAGTCAAGAGCTCCGGGGTACTGGTTAGCTCATAATGTTGTTCCACCTATAGGGTTGCAGATCCCTTTAGCTCCTTGGCTACTTTCTCTAGCTCCTCCATTGGGAGCCCTATGATCCATCCATTAGCTGACTGTGAGCATCCACTTCTGTGTTTGCTGGGCCCCGGCATAGTCTCACAAGAGACAGCTACATCTGTGTCCTTTCAATAAAATCTTGCTAGTGTATGCAATGGTGTCAGCGTTTGGATGCTGATTATGGGGTGGATCCCTGGCTATGGCAGTCTCTACATGGTCCATCCTTTCATCTCAGCTCCAAACTCCGTCTCTGTAACTCCTTCCATGGGTGTTTTGTTCCCAAATCTAAGGAGGGGCATAGTGTCCACACTTCAGTCTTCATTCTCCTTGAGTTTCATGTGTTTAGCAAATTATATCTTATATCTTGGGTATCCTAGGTTTGGGGCTAATATCCACTTATCAGTGAATACATATTGTGTGAGTTTCTTTGTGAATGTGTTACCTCACTCAGGATGATGCCCTCCAGGTCCATCCATTTGGCTAGGAATTTCATAAATTCATTCTTTTTAATAGCTGAGTAGTACTCCATTGTGTAGATGTACCACATTTTCTGTATCCATTCCTCTGTTGAGGGGCATCTAGGTTCTTTCCAGCTTCTGGCTATTATAAATAAGGCTGCTATGAACATAGTGGAGCATGTGTCCTTCTTACCTGTTGGGGCATCTTCTGGATATATGCCCAGGAGAGGTATTGCTGGATCCTCCGGTAGTACTATGTCCAGTTTTCTGAGGAACCGCCAGACTGATTTCCAGAGTGGTTGTACAAGCCTGCACTCCCACCAACAATGGAGGAGTGTTCCTCTTTCTCCACATCCTCGCCAGCATCTGCTGTCACCTGAATTTTTGATCTTAGCCATTCTGACTGGTGTGAGGTGGAATCTCAGGGTTGTTTTGATTTGCATTTCCCTGAGGATTAAGGATGTTGAACATTTTTTCAAGTGCTTCTCTGCCATTCGGTATTCCTCAGGTGAGAATTCTTTGTTCAGTTCTGAGCCCCATTTTTTAATGGGGTTATTTGATTTTCTGAAGTCCACCTTCTTGAGTTCTTTATATATGTTGGATATTAGTCCCCTATCTGATTTAGGATAGGTAAAGATCCTTTCCCAATCTGTTGGTGGTCTTTTTGTCTTATTGACGGTGTCTTTTGCCTTGCAGAAACTTTGGAGTTTCATTAGGTCCCATTTGTCTATTCTCGATCTTACAGCACAAGCCATTGCTGTTCTGTTCAGGAATTTTTCCCCTGTGCCCATATCTTCAAGGCTTTTCCCCACTTTCTCCTCTATAAGTTTCAGTGTCTCTGGTTTTATGTGAAGTTCCTTGATCCACTTAGATTTGACCTTAGTACAAGGAGATAAGTATGGATCGATTCGCATTCTTCTACACGATAACAACCAGTTGTGCCAGCACCAATTGTTGAAAATGCTGTCTTTCTTCCACTGGATGGTTTTAGCTCCCTTGTCGAAGATCAAGTGACCATAGGTGTGTGGGTTCATTTCTGGATCTTCAATTCTATTCCATTGGTCTACTTGTCTGTCTCTATACCAGTACCATGCAGTTTTTATCACAATTGCTCTGTAGTAAAGCTTTAGGTCTGGCATGGTGATTCCGCCAGAAGTTCTTTTATCCTTGAGAAGACTTTTTGCTATCCTAGGTTTTTTGTTATTCCAGACAAATTTGCAAATTGCTCCTTCCAATTCGTTGAAGAATTGAGTTGGAATTTTGATGGGGATTGCATTGAATCTGTAGATTGCTTTTGGCAAGATAGCCATTTTTACAATGTTGATCCTGCCAATCCATGAGCATGGGAGATATTTCCATCTTCTGAGATCTTCTTTAATTTCTTTCTTCAGAGATTTGAAGTATTTATCATACAGATCTTTCACCTCCTTAGTTAGAGTCACGCCAAGATATTTTATATTATTTGTGACTATTGAGAAGGGTGTTGTTTCCCTAATTTCTTTCTCAGCCTGTTTATTCTTTGTATAGAGAAAGGCCATTGACTTGTTTGAGTTTATTTTATATCCAGCTACTTCACCGAAGCTGTTTATCAGGTTTAGGAGTTCTCTGGTAGAATTTTTAGGGTCACTTATATATACTATCATATCATCTGCAAAAAGTGATATTTTGACTTCCTCTTTTCCAATTTGTATCCCCTTGATCTCCTTTTGTTGTCGAATTGCTCTGGCTAATACTTCAAGTACTATGTTGAAAAGGTAGGGAGAAAGTGGGCAGCCTTGTCTAGTCCCTGATTTTAGTGGGATTGCTTCCAGCTTCTCTCCATTTACTTTGATGTTGGCTACTGGTTTGCTGTAGATTGCTTTTATCATGTTTAGGTATGGGCCTTGAATTCCTGATCTTTCCAAAACTTTTATCATGAATGGGTGTTGGATCTTGTCAAATGCTTTTTCTGCATCTAACGAGATGATCATGTGGTTTTTGTCTTTGAGTTTGTTTATATAATGGATTACATTGATGGATTTTCGTATATTAAACCATCCCTGCATCCCTGGAATAAAACCTACTTGGTCAGGATGTATGATTGCTTTAATGTGTTCTTGGATTCGGTTAGCGAGAATTTTATTGAGGATTTTTGCATCGATATTCATAAGAGAAATTGGTCTGAAGTTCTCTATCTTTGTTGGATCTTTCTGTGGTTTAGGTATCAGAGTAATAGTGGCTTCATAAAATGAGTTGGGTAGAGTACCTTCTACTTCTATTTTGTGAAATAGTTTGTGCAGAATTGGAATTAGATCTTCTTTGAAGGTCTGATAGAACTCTGCACTAAACCCATCTGGTCCTGGGCTTTTTTTGGTTGGGAGACTATTAATAACTGCTTCTATTTCTTTAGGTGATATGGGACTGTTTAGATGGTCAACTTGATCCTGATTCAACTTTGGTACCTGGTATCTGTCCAGAAATTTGTCCATTTCGTCCAGGTTTTCCAGTTTTGTTGAGTATAGCCTTTTGTAGAAGGATCTGATGGTGTTTTGGATTTCTTCAGGATCTGTTGTTATGTCTCCCTTTTCATTTCTGATTTTGTTAATTAGGATTTTGTCCCTGTGCCCTTTAGTGAGTTTAGCTAAGGGTTTATCTATCTTGTTGATTTTCTCAAAGAACCAACTCCTCGTTTGGTTAATTCTTTGAATAGTTCTTCTTGTTTCCACTTGGTTGATTTCACCCCTGAGTTTGATTATTTCCTGCCGTCTACTCCTCTTGGGTGAATTTGCTTCCTTTTTTTCTAGGGCTTTTAGATGTGTTGTCAAGCTGCTAGTATGTGCTGTCTCCCGTTTCTTCTTGGAGGCACTCAGCGCTATGAGTTTCCCTCTTAGAAATGCTTTCATTGTGTCCCATAGGTTTGGGTACGTTGTGGCTTCATTTCATTAAACTCTAAAAAGTCTTTAATTTCTTTCTTTATTCCTTCCTTGACCAAGGTATCATTGAGAAGAGTGTTATTCAGTTTCCACGTGAATGTTGGCTTTCCATTATTTATGTTGTTATTGAAGATCAGTCTTAGGCCATGGTGGTCTGATAGGATACATGGGACAATTTCAATATTTTTGTATCTATTGAGGCCTGTTTTGTGACCAATTATATGGTCAATTTTGGAGAAGGTCCCGTGAGGTGCTGAGAAGAAGGTATATCCTTTTGTTTTAGGATAAAATGTTCTGTAGATATCTGTCAGGTCCATTTGTTTCATAACTTCTGTTAGTTTCACTGTGTCCCTGTTTAGTTTCTGTTTCCACGATCTGTCCTTTGAAGAAAGTGGTGTGTTGAAGTCTCCCACTATTATTGTGTGAGGTGCAATGTATGCTTTGAGCTTTACTAAAGTGTCTCTAATGAATGTGGCTGCCCTTGCATTTGGTGCGTAGATATTCAGAATTGAGAGTTCCTCTTGAAGGATTTTACCTTTGATGAGTATGAAGTGTCCCTCCGTGTCTTTTTTGATAACTTTGGGTTGGAAGTCGATTTTATCCGATATTAAAATGGCTACTCCAGCTTGTTTCTTCAGTCCATTTGCTTGGAAAATTGTTTTCCAGCCTTTCACTCTGAGGTAGTGTCTGTCTTTTTCCCTGAGATGGGTTTCCTGTAAGCAGCAGAATGTTGGGTCCTGTTTGTGTAGCCAGTCTGTTAGTCTATGTCTTTTTATTGGGGAATTGAGTCCATTGATATTAAGAGATATTAAGGAAAAGTAATTGTTGCTCCCTTTTATTTTTGTTGTTAGAGTTGGCATTCTGTTCTTGTGGCTGTCTTCTTTTTGGTTTGTTGAATGATTACTTTCTTGGTTGTTCTAGGGCGTGATTTCCGTCCTTGTATTGCTTCTTTTCTGTTATTATCCTTTGAAGGGCTGGATTCGTGGAAAGATATTGTGTGAACTTGGTTTTGTCGTGGAATACTTTGGTTTCTCCATCTATGGTAATTGAGAGTTTGGCCGGGTATAGTAGCCTGGGCTGGCATTTGTGTTCTCTTAGTGTCTGTATAACATCTGTCCAGGCTCTTCTGGCTTTCATAGTCTCTGGTGAAAAGTCTGGTGTAATTCTGATAGGCCTTCCTTTATATGTTACTTGACCTTTCTCCCTTACTGCTTTTAATATTCTATCTTTATTTAGTGCATTTGTTGTTCTGATTATTATGTGTCAGGAGGAATTTCTTTTCTGGTCCAGTCTATTTGGAGTTCTGTATGCTTCTTGTATGATCATGGGCATCTCTTTTTTTATGTTTGGGAAGTTTTCTTCTATTATTTTGTTGAAGATATTAGCTGGCCCTTTAAGTTGAAAATCTTCATTCTCATCAATTCCTATTATCCGTAGGTTTGGTCTTCTCATTGTGTCCTGGATTACCTGGATGTTTTGAGTTAGGATCCTTTTGCATTTTGTATTTTCTTTGACTGTTGTGTCGATGTTCTCTATGGAATCTTCTGCACCTGAGATTCTCTCTTCCATTTCTTGTATTCTGTTGCTGATGCTCGCATCTATGGTTCCAGATCTCTTTCCTAGGGTTTCTATCTCCAGCGTTGCCTCGCTTTGGGTTTTCTTTATTGTGTCTACTTCCCCTTTTAGTTCTAGTATGGTTTTGTTCATTTCCATCACCTGTTTGGCTGTGTTTTCCTGCTTTTCTTTAAGAGCCTGTAACTCTTTAGCAGTGCTCTCCTGTAAATCTTTAAGTGACTTATGAAAGTCCTTCTTGATGTCCTCTATCATCATCATGAGAAATGTTTTTAAATCTGGGTCTAGATTTTCGGTTGTGTTGGGGTGCCCAGGACTAGGTGGGGTGGGAGTGCTGCGTTCTGATGATGGTGAGTGGTCTTGATTTCTGTTAGTAGGATTCTTACGTTTGCCTTTCGCCATCTGGTAATCTCTGAAGCTAGCTGTTTTAGTTGTCACTGTTAAGAGCTTGTTCTTCAGGTGACTCTGTTAGCCTCTATGAGCAGACCTGGAGGGTAGCACTCTCCTTAGTTTCAGTGGGCAGAGTATTCTCTGCAGGCAAGCTCTCTTCTTGCAAGGCAGGTACCCAGATATCTGGTGTTCGAACCAGACTCCTGGCAGAAGTTGTGTTCCACTCACTAGAGGTCTTAGGATCACGTGTGGAATCCTGTGTGGGCCCTTGCGGGTGTCAGGCGACTCAGCTGGCAAGGTAGCAGGGGCTCGAGTCGAGCGGAAGGGACTTGTGCCCCAGATCAGGCCCGGGTAGCCTGCTTCCCTATGTACCGCAGTCTCAAGTTCCACGCGATTGGATTGGGGTAGGCGCTGTGTTCCACTCACTAGAGGTCTTAGGGTCCCGTGGGGAGTCCCGTGTGGGCCCTTGCGGGTGTTGGGCAAGACTCTGCTGTCAAGGTAGCCCGGGGCTCGAGTCTCGAGTCGAGCGGAAGGGACTTGTGCCCCAGATCAGGCCCGGGTAGCCTGCTTCCCTATGTACCGCAGTCTCAAGTTCCGTGCGATTGGATTGGGGCAGGCACTGTGATCCACTCACCAGAGGTCTTAGGGGCCCGTGGGGAGTCCCGTGTGGACCCTTGCGGGTGTTGGGCAAGACTCTGCTGTCAAGGTAGCCCGGGGCTCGAGTCTCGAGTCGAGCGGAAGGGACTTGTGCCCCAGATCAGGCCCGGGTAGCCTGCTTCCCTATGTACCGCAGTCTCAAGTTCCGCGCGATTGGATTGGGGCAGGCACTGTGATCCACTCACCAGAGGTCTTAGGGTCCCGTGGGGAGTCCCGTGTGGACCCTTGCGGGTGTTGGGCAAGATTCTGCTGGCAAGGTAGCCCGGGGCTCGAGTCTCGAGTCGAGCGGAAGGGACTTGTCTATAATTCTTTACCTTTTAAATTTTACATTTATTTAAAATATATTTTAAGTTTCTTTTTAAAAACTCATGCACATATATGATCTTTCTTGGTCACATTCACATTTACCCTTTCCAAATCACTCCAGGAGCCCCTAACTCATTGCCTTCCCAATATCATCGTTCCCTTTCTCTCTTTATCTATTTTTCTCTTTAAAGGGACAGATTCTGTAATTGGACCAGGCACTCAAAGTTTTGGCTATACTGGGCTCACAACAGCAAGTTCTAGGATCTGCTTGCCTCTGCTCCCCATCCCTGGGGTTATAGAGGAAGAGGTCCCTACACTTAACTTCTTACATGAATGCAATGATCTGATCTCAGGTCTCCATTTTTGTTCACCCACCACTTTTCTATCTAAGCCACTTTCCTCAGGCCCCTTTCCAGGCTTTTTTTTTTTTTTTTATGCCACATCACTGGTGGCAATATCCAGATTGCTAAATATTTTTCTCTGCATAGGCAGTAAAGGATGTACAATTGTACAAGTACAAAATATAGAGATATTTTTAGAGAGGTATCCATGGGTTTCTAAAAACTACATGGTAGCCTCCATGGGCCAGCTAAACCCCCAAGGACAGCCCTCATATAGTTGATGAATGCTTGTTCTACATTCTACAATTGGGGGAACTGTTTGGGAAGGATTAGGAGGCATGGCCTTGCTGGAGAGGCTATGTTATGGAGGCGGAACTTCAGACTCAAAAAAACCCATGCCATTTTTACTTAGCTCTCCCAAGCTCCTCTCTCTTTTCTTCTCCCCCCACCTCCATCTCTCTCTCTTTCTGTGTGTCCTTGTTGTATCTCAGTGTGTGAACTCTCAACTACTAATCACCCACCATGCCTGCAAGCCTACTTTCTGCTCCCCATCATAATGATCATCAACTTACCCTCTAAAACTGTAAGAAAAACTCCAATTAAATGGTTCCTTTAAGTTGTCTTGGTCATGGTGTCTCTTTGCAGCAATAGTAACCTTAAGACAGACCACTTGTCCATGTATGTCTGATGTCATTTTATATTCTCCCTTTTATTTATTTTTTTAATATAAAATCTCCCTCTGACTTTGTCATGCTGTTTAGGTAAATTGACTGGCATCTGTTTCCCCAAGATCTCTATATCCCCAAACATTGTATGTATAAAATGACACTGTATATCTCTGAACCCAGCTTTGATATAAATGTTAAAGTCATAATGCTTGACCAGCAAGCACTTTACCCTCTGGGCTAGTTCCCAGCCCATTTTTTGGTTTACATTGTCACTGAAGTTATTTAGCCAAATACTATGCAGACTTTGATGGTAGGGTAACGCGTGGAAGGTGAAGAACATCAAGAAGACTCATATATGATAAAGGGTGTTTAACCTACCACTGTCCTTTAGTTTTAGTGTCACTTGCAATGCTACCCCAAAGCCTGATATAGTCTTGCATATTTGATAGGCATTCCATAAGTACTTAGCAAATGAATGAATGAAGAATGAGTGAGTGAATGAATGCTATATTTTATATAATAATGCTCTGTACATTTATTAAAACCTTTTAGTTTTAAGTACACAGTACAAAGATAAAAATTACTTCCTTAAATATCTGCTCTAACCAAGATGTCAACAGATGCTGAATCATCAGAAAAGATTAAAGGCCATAACTTCCTCAAGGAGAAAATGTACTAATACATTTAGAAGATTTTCTGTAAGAAGGTTCACAGCTGAGGTCAAGTTACTTAAAAGGCAAGTACCTCTTAACACCAGAAAGCAATGTTAAAAGGACATTTTACTCTCTAAGCTTTTTTTTTCATAGCTGCAGGTTTGTTGTCATTAAATTCTGTTAAATACTAATTCACATTTTAGTCTTCCATGGGATTACAGCTTTCTTCTGAGATGGCTACTGTGCTTCTAAGGGAATGAGGCAGTAAGGAGTGCATAGGAAGGATTCTTGAGTACTCTGAAGGAATGTTTTATTGTGGTGACTTCAACCTTCTAGGACCATGAATCTTAACCTGTGAATCTCAACCCCTTTGCAGGGCTGAGGGACCCTCTCACAGGTGTTCACTCTCAGGTATCCTGCATATCAGATATTTACATTACAATTCATAGTAGTGGCAATATTACAGTTAGTAAGTAGCAACAAAGTAATTTTATATCTGTGAGTTATTACAACACAATGAAAAGTATTTTACGGGTCATGGCATTAGGAAAGCTGAGAACCACTGTTCTGGGGTCAAGGTCATTAATGGAAAGGTAATTCTTATCTGAAGGAAGGAATTGCCTTGACTCTCTGATCATTCACATTTCCTACTGAGTCTCTGACCCACAAGAGGAATTGGGGTGCAGAAGAAACTGGTGGGGACCAGAGGCTTGGGTAGGTGGAGCTTCCCTGTTCCTTTGTGCAGGTACAACAAAGTCTTACAGAATAAGACATCATTCTGCTTTGAAAGATGGAGGCTTCTAGTCTGTGTTCTATTGAGAGAAGCCCTTGTATAGACGGGGATGAAAATGCTGCCCTAAACATTTTCTGTTGCTCATTTGCAAAATAAGTATTTATTCAAGTAGAAGTCTAAGCAATTTTAATCAGGTGTGTTTATGTCAATAAAGGCTTCACCTCTATGTTAGGATTAGATTTTTTTTTCTTCATATGATTCCAGCATTACCAGCACAATAGCAGCAGCAGCAGCAGCAAATTTCAGTAACCCGAATAATTATTTTAGATATAAATGTCAGATTGACTGCATATATTCAATAAGCACACATTTTTATTTTCCCTCTCGTTTCATGAATTCAATGCCTCAAAAATTTCAACAAGTGTCAACTTATAGGAAGATGATGTAATTCAGTAGCAAGTGCTGTGAGGCTTGTGAGGTTGCTGAAATGTTTGCTGTGCTGACTGACACACACTGCACCCATTTAGAGCTGTCCCGAGTTATGCAGAAATACCAAGTTGCCATGCAAATATCCACAGGAGAGATTTTAGGGTAAATGCATTGCCAAGGAAAGGAGAAAGATTGAGACAGATCAAATTCTCATGGAGAGCTTTATTGTTTCGATATCAAAATAGTTTCTTGTTGCTGCAGGAAGAGAAGGCAGTGCAGGTACAGAAGAAAGAAAGGAAAAGAGAAGAAGGAATAGCTGTGGAGAAATAGTGGCCTCCCCTCATTTATCATCCACATTCCCAAATGAGTGTTTGAAAATCAACTTATCGTCTCATTTCTCAATGATCGGTGTCACGAGCAAAGGAAAAAGAAATCAAACTCTGTAAAAAAATCAACCAGATTACTACTACACCTGTGAAGTCTCCAGAGGTCAACGCTTCTAATTACGCGAAGGGTGGCTTCCTCATGCTTAAGTCCCCTGTTCCAAGACAAACAATGGAGGGGAGCTTACTACTTAGCACAGCACCTTGCTGATGGTTTTGCATGGATTTTTGACTGAACTTTCTGTACAACACATTGCTGCATTCTTTTATATATAGTGACAGGGTTCATCAGCTACCACCTAGAGAGTTCTGTGCTAGGAATATTCAGTGTTCTAGTATGTGAGAGTCTTTATCACTCATTACCAAGCATAAATGCCTTTTTGCCCTCAGAATGACAAGACACTGGGTTCTCACAGGGAGTATGGTCATGGTATTTTTTCATCCAGAGATCACTCATTCTCTTTATAAAAACTGAAGTTTTTATAAAGATGACTTATATTTACACAGAATGTTTTTCATTTTTATTGGTTATTTTCTTTATTTACATTTCAAATGTTATTCCCCTTCCCAGTTTCCCCTACACAAGCCCCCTATTCCCTTTTCCCTCCCCTGCCTCCATGAGGGTGCTCCCCCACTCATACATCCACTCCTACCTCAGTGGCTTAGCATTCCCCTATCATGGGTTATTCAGCCTCCATAGAACCAAGGGCCTCTCCTCCCAGTGATGCCCAACAAGGCCATCCTTTGCTACATATCCACCTGGAGCCATGTGTACTTCCTGTGTACTCTTTGGTTGGGGGCTTAGTCCACATTCAGTATGATATTTTCTAGATCCATCCATTTGCCTTCAAATTTCATGAAGTCATTATTTTTAATAGCTGAGTATTTAATTTGTGTAACATCTGGGTTGTTTCAAGTTTCTGGCTATAATAAATATGGCTGCTATGAACATAGTGGACCATGTGTCCTTATTACATGTTAGAACATCTTTTGGGTATATGCCCAGGAGTGGTATAGCTGGGTCCTCAGGTAGTACTATTTCCAATTGTCTGATGAACCTCCAGAGAGGCTGTATCAGCTTGCAATCCCACCAGCAATGGAGGAGTGTTTCTCTTTCTTCACATCTTTGCTAGCACCTACTGTCACCTGAGTTTTTGTTCTTAGCCATTTTGACTGGTGTGAGGTGAAATCTCAGGGCTGTTTTTATTTGCATTTTCCTGATGACAAAGAATGTTGAGCATTTCTTTCTTTAAGTGCTTCTTGGTCATTCAAGTTGGGTCTTTGAGTGCTTTAGGTAAAAGCATAATCGTGACTTCATAGAATGAATTGAGTAGTGTTCCTTCTGTTTCTATTCTGTGAAATAGTTTGAAGAGTATTGGTATTAGGTTTTCTTTTTTTTTTTAAATTTATTTATTTATTTTAAACTCCAGATTTTGTTCCACTCCAGGTCCACCCTCTGACAGTTCCACATCCCATACCTCCTTCCTGCCCCTCTGTCTCCAGGAGGTTGTCCACCCCCCTACCCCCACAGCACCAGACCTCTAAACTCCCTGGAGATTCCAGTCTCTTGAGGGTTTGTTGCATCTTCTCTGACTAAACTCAGACCTGTAGTCCTCTGCTGTATATGTGTTGGGGGCCTCATATCAGCTAGTATATGCTGCCTGGTTGGTAGTCCAGTGTTTGAGAGATCTCAGGGGTTCAGGTTATTTGAGAGTGCTGATCCTCCTACAGGGTTTGCCCTCCTCCACAGCTTCTTCCATCTTTCTCCTAATTCAACCATAGGGGTCAGCAGCTTCTGTCTTTTGGTTGGGTGCAAATATCTGTATCTGACTCTTTCAGATGCTTGTTGGATCTTTCAGAGGGCAGTGAAGATAGGTCTCTTTTCATGATAGGTCCCTTTTTGTGAGTGTTCCATAGCAATAGTGTCAGGTCTTGTGGCCTCCCCTTGATCTGGATCCAGGTTTTCTTTGAAAGTCTGATAGAATTCTGAACTAAACCCATCTGATCCTGGGCTTTTTTGGTTGGGAGACTTTTAATGATTGCTGCTACTTCTTTAGGGTTTATGGGACTGTTTACACGGTTATCTGATCCTGATTTAAATTTGGTATGTGGTATCTGTACTGGCTGGTTTTGTGTCAACTTGACACAGCCTGGATTTATTACAGAGAAAGGAGATTCAGGTGAGGAAATGCCTCCATTAGATCCAGCTGTAAGACATTTTCTCAATTAGTTATCAAGTGGGGAGGGATCCTTGTGGGTAGTGCCATCTCTGGGCCTGTAGTCTTGGGTTCTATAAGAAAGCAAGCTGAGCAAGTCAGGGAAGCAAGCCAGTAAGTCACATCCCTCCATGAACTCTGCATCATCTCCTGCTTCCTGACCTACTTAAGTTCCAGTCCTGACTTCCTTTGGTGATGAACAGCAATGTGGAAATATAAGCTGAACAAACCCTTTCCTCCACAAATTGCTTCTTGGTCATGATGTTTGTGCAGGAATAGAAACCCTGACTAAGACAGTATCCGTCTAGAAAACTGTCCATTTCATCCAGATTTTTCAATTTAGTTGAGTATAAACTTTTGTAGTAGGATCTGATGATTCTTTTGGATTTCCTCAGTTTCTGTTGTCATGTTTCCCTTATCATTTCTGATTTTGTTAATTTGAATACCCTCTCTCTGCCCTCTGATTAGTCTGGCTAAGGGATTACCTGTCTTGTTGATTTTCTCAAAGAACCAGCACCTGGTTTTGTTGCTTCTTTGTATATTTCTTTTCGTTTCTGCTGGGGTGATTTCAGCCCTGAGTTGATCCTGCCATCTCCTCCTCTTGAGTGTATTTGCTTCTTTTTGTTCTGAAGCTTTCAGGTGTGCTGTTAAGATGCTAGTGTATGCTCTCTCCAGTTTCTTTTTGGAAGCACTTAGGGCTATGAGTTTTCCTCTTGGCACTGCTTTCATTGTGTCCCATGAGTTTTGGTATGTTGTCCCTTCCTTTTCATTAGATTCTAAAAAGTCTTTAATTTCTTTATTTCTTCCTTGACCAAGTTATCATTGAGTAGAGTGTTGTTCAGTTTCCATGTATATATGGGCTTTCTGTTGTTTTAGTTATTGAAGACCAGCCTTAGTCTGTGGTGATCTGATAGGATGCATGGGATTATTTCAATCTTCTTGTATCTGTTGAGACCTGTTTTGTGACCAATTATATGATGAATTTTGGAGAAGGTAACATGAGTTTCTGAGAAGAAGGTATATTCTTTCGTTTTAGGATAAAACGTTCTATAGATATCTGTTAATTCCGTTTGGTTCATAACTTCTGTTAGTTTCACTTTGTCTCTGTTTAGCTTCTGTTTCCATGATCTGTCATGGATAAGAGTGGGATATTTTCTTTTAACAGCATGGGCAATCTTAGCTTTTCTATAACCTAATACCTGATCCATCAACAAACACCTAATACATATTTCTTAAATTAAATGATGTGGTTAATTTTACAGTCTTCAAGTTCTAACATAGATTTATCCAAAGAATATCAAATTATTTATATATCATTGTGGATTATATAAATTTTCTCAGATACACTTGTATAATGCTGAAGAGTTGCATTGAGTTTTATATATGAAAGAGAAATAGAATCATATGGTAACTGAACACATTGACAAATATGCATGATTTTAAGTGGACAGTTTATCACATAGTCTTCACGAACATTTCCAGATCATAGTAGCTCATGTTGTTGAAGAAATAAGTTGTATAGTATACTTTAATATCAAATTGGGGGTTCAGACAGTATTGGGGAGTTAAAACTTTTTACTATTCATTTTCTTTTTTCTTTGTGGATTCATTCATGAGTGTGTGAACATGGCTGTGTAGTTGCACAATGATGTGTGGTGGATCCTCCAGTAAATTCCTGCAATCCACCTACAAAATTGGGATGATAAACTCATGTTGCTGCCTTGCTTTTATGTGCACATTAATATCTGAACTCAGGTCATCATGCCTGCATGCACACACTTTATTGCCTGAAGCATCTATCTCTCCATCCCCTTGCTATTCTTTTCTCTTTAAGAGCATGAAGAAGCCTAACTAGAAAATAAACAGTGGCACTGTTCATTCTTTTGACTCTTGAAATGCAGAAGGAGAAACAGCTGTGATACAACTGTTCAATTTTTAGCTTCTTGTTGCTGAAATAACAGATATGAGCATTCAGACAATAACCAAAACCCACAACATATGCAGTGTTAACGAATGCTATAAAGGAAACTAAGAGAAACACAAATGTGATGTTTCAAATTCTGAATGAGGATATGTTTGAGCAGAGCTGATGAGTGTGAGAGTAGGAAAAATTTGGAGGAGGTGTTCTGTTTGAGGATACTGTTATCTTTCTTTCAGCTATGCTGAGTATTCTAAAATGTGGGAATTGTATTAATAATGCCAGTGGTCTCCCCCAGACATCCTCCATTCACAGTGGGTTTTGCCCTATATTGGCTGAATTGGCAGTTAAATCATTTGACTTTTCCCATCTATGGTTCCTGTTGGAATTGCTAATATAACTGTGTTTTCCTATGTGCATTTTTCTATTAATTTAAAGCTCCTAGTTTAAAAAACAATTTTGTTAAAGTTGATGTCTATTTCCTATAAATACTAGTAACACTGTTTATTTTCAAAGGAGCAATGAGAAACAAATGTTTAGACATCTACTAAAAATGGTTGTTTGACACTGCAGTTTTGGATGTGGAGAGCCTCAGAGACTATTTAATGGCCTATGGTGCCAGCTCTCATGTTACTTTTTTGTAGCAGATAAATAAAATAGCACATTTCCATTCTAGTAACACAGGGCACATTGACATTTATTGATTTCCTTTAGCCTCTGGGATAATGCATACTCATTTCCATGCCCACATTTAATAAACTGTGTTTAAATGTATTATTATTATTATTTTTGTTGCCTGTGCATTATCATAGAGACACCCCACACCTCTGTTTTCTCTTGATTTGTTTCAGAAATTCCCTTGAGTTCTGGCATTGGGTGTTTCTTGTCATTTGCTTTTTATTTTAGGGGCATGTACAAATCACAGGACACAGTTTATTTCCCAAGAAGCACTAAATATATTTTCTAGTCTCACTTCTAGAAGTTTTCTAAATATCCTTTGTTGGTTTCTATATGGGAAGGCCCAGAGCACAATGCTTCACACATGACAATATAGAACTCCGAGCAATGGAAAATTCATTTTCACACCTGGATGAAATCAGTCTGAATTAATGCTGTGTTTTCTGGACCAGTGGGAAAGTTTCCTGAAACTTATATGGCACAAAAGAGAGAAAACATAAGAATAAAGTTTTACCAATTATATATGAATATGTATTCTCCAACTAATGTTAGATCATTGTTTTTAACATCTCCGTGGTTGATTTTTTTTCTTTTTTATGAATGATGGGTTAGTACATGATAATTTTAGTAACTTCTATGTCTACAATGATAATGAATATTTAGTTTGTGATTAATTAAAGATTAACATGGCCAAGTTAGATAAAATGGTATTCCCTTTCAAAGTTGTTTTCCATTGTGACACTTCTTTTTGTTTCTACTTTGTGCCCTGCTTTCTCATAAAACAATAGCATATTACAATTCAATTCTAAACAATGTTTGTTACTATTTTGAATGAATTATCAATGCCTGTGTAAGACCTGCACAAGGACAATTGATCGAGCTAGTTAACAGTTTTGGAAGGAAGGGGGAAGGGCTGGTTTATAATACTCTACCCTTAGTTAGGGGTGATGACAGATTGCTTCCAGGGAAGATTCAGTTTTCTTCAAGTGAGATAAGCCTGATTGGTTGCTCATAATCCAGTAAATGATCAGCACTATTCCCATGTGCAATACAGACAGCACTAATTCAACTCAATGAAACCATGAAAAGGGAATGGAGAGAGAGAGAGAGAGAGAGAGAGAGAGAGAGAGAGAGAGAGAGAGAGAGAGACAGAGAGACAGAGAGGGAGAGAGAGAGAGAGAGAGAGAGAGAGAGAGAGGAATATGTAGTGAGGATTTAGGAGTGGATATGATTAAATTACTTAGTATGAATGCATGAAATTCTCAAACACTTAGGTTTTAAAATAAGTCCATCTTAAAGTCTACTTATTTATTTTCTGTTAAATCTGTCTTGTGCCTTTATAAATACCAGTTGTATCTGCATGTACAGAGTGATTTCTAGTCCTCTGTCCTGTGGATACCTGTGTCCATGCCAATATCACATAACCATGGGTACCTCGGATCATAGACAGTCTACTCATCAGATACATTCTCCATTATAAAGGGTTTAGTTATTTTTAGTTTCTTGCTTTTCTATATTTTTACCATAATACAAACATGCATATATTGGTATACATACATCTCAGCAGAAATTAATATAAGAAATTTGAGGAGAGATGAAAACGTACTAAATTGCATCCTCCACTACGTGAGCATGGTGTGCCTCTAACTTCATCTAGACCTTGTTTTCATTATTTATACCAGCAGAATATAACAAAGCTTGTATGCTTTCTGGGAATATTTTATTTTTAAATAATAATTATTATATGATGAAATGATTACTATACATAGTAATCTTTTTCTTTTATTAGCCCATCATAATAAACTAAAGAGTTTATGCAGAAATCACTATTTATTCTTGCAGTTCTATGGTGGATCATTATGGATAAGCATTGCAGCTTAATTATTGGCCTTTTTCTAATTGGTTTCTAATTAGCCATCAAATGTATCTAGTACACTGAGCTATAACAACAAATACATGATACAAAAAGCCCCAGAAGTGGAATCACTGACTCAAAAGGCATTTGATTTACAATGTTTACATGCATTTCAATACTGTCTCCTATAGAGTTTAACAATGGTCTCTTCATTAGCCTTATACAGTTTAACAAAATTTGAAGTCAAACTTCATGACACTCTTAAGTAGCTTTAACATACATTTATATTATTATTATTTATAAGGTTTAAAAGCTTCCATTTATACATAGGTGATTTTTATATATTTACTTGCTTTTGTTCTGTGTGGTAGTTAATTTTAGGCTTCAACCAGACTGGTATCTGTTCTCTGTTCTTTGATGTTCAGATGGCCATCAGGGGAGATAGCCTGAGCTGGTTAGGACTCTACAGTAATAGGTATCTATCTGCTTGTAGCCTACAGGGTCTGTTCCCACAGAACTTACAGTTAGTATAAAGTCAGACCTTTTCCTCTTGCTCTCTATTTGGTATTGCTTCTTCTTGATTATTTGCAGAAATTCTACCATAAATTAGCAAATTGAAACTAATCTGTGCCAATTACTGTCATTTCTTATCCTGCTATTTATCTTCTCATGTTGGTAGTTTGATCTGGCTTGTGACGGCAAACAGGAACACAATGATTAGGCCTAACCTCACTCAGCATTTCATGTATGTGTGAGCACCATCTGTTCCTGATGTTCCAGCAATGCGAAGTTTTGAAATTTGTGTCTTCTAATGATGCTCTGAAGACATAGCTAGTCTAATCACAATTTTATCAATTTAGTTTTCAAGTTAGACCACCGTTAATAAAAATCCAACAGGCTTCTCTTTTAGTTGGAAAGAACCAAAATCCAAATGGGGAAGTCAATGAATGGAAATCATTGGAAAGCTATGAAAAAAAAAGTCTAAGAAGATTAGTTCCACCATGCTGTATTTGGTGTGAAAAGATGATGAAAATGTTGTATGGTTATAGCTGGCTATGACTTGTAAAAGAAGAGTCTGATAATGAGGTGGATTAGAAAGCTCACAGGAAGTGTGATCACATGAAATCTGACTTATAAGCTACCTTGCCTCACATTATGGAAGAAAAGATGAACTATGTCATATAAAAATAAAACTTTTTAAATAAACAATTTAGCAAAACACAAACAAACAAAATAACAAAAACCCACGAGGATTTTAGCATTCTCTGTCAGCTGTGGAATTAACTTGGTGTTTGTGTATTTCAAGTGGGTATCCAGGAAGTGGTAATATCTGTGAAAGACTTGACAGTGAACTCTTGTCCTGTTTAAGGATGGGCATCTTCCTAACATTTGACAAGATCATGATCTTATTTTAGTGTTATTGTTATGAATCTGTGCAATCCCTTCCAACATCTATAGCTGTGAATATGGCCTTGATGATATATTGCTATGCATAGTAACATACCTACTCTGTTTTCTTCTATCACCCTACTCTATTTTCTACCTCTCAGTGTTATCAGTTATTAGCAGTTTGTGAATATTATCCTTTGTATCTTTGTGCTGTCACTTCTCTTGGTCCTGCCAGAAGTGATCTTTACCTAATCCACTTTAACCTTTGTCCAGAGGGAGGTGGCTCAGTGGGAAGACTACTAATGACATGGCATGAAGACCTGAGTTCAAACTACTAGGAGCCATGAAAATCTGAGTACAGCATATCGGTAACTGCAGTGTTCCTGTGGTGAATTGGGAAGGAAAACAGGAGAATTTCCTAAAGTGCCTGGATCAGCTGCCTGGTGTATGTAGTGGGGAACATGATACCTTGTAACAAAGTAGAAGGTGAAAACTGACACTGGAGGTTGTCCTCTGACCGTCTCATACATGTGAACATACACAGTTATACACAGACATGGACATAGTCACACACACACACACACACACACACACACACACGAACACATGTAGTCACATGCACACACCCACACTTTATTAAGTTGTTTTTGAATGTCTCTAATGTTAGTATGTGATCTGTTTCCTGTTAGGCCTCGCCTCTGAATAATTACATTACTATATATGTATATTTGGTGTGTCCTGTAATTCTGATAGATGAAATGTTCTAGAAAGTAAACCAGTTTTCAACAATCCTGGAGCAGACTCTTTGTAGGAAAAATTTGAGTTGAAATCTTTACAGTTTTTTATTCCCTGTGATTCACTATGAATATTCATGTTTTATCACAGAAGAGATTAAGAACGCTGCCTTTAGCTGTCTTTCTATTATAGTTGATTTTAAAGACACACAAAGGCTGAGGAGTATATTCAGCACTTGTCCTTATCAGTCAGTCTAAGCAGCTGGAATTCATGGCCAATCTGGTCCCATTTGTACTCACTCCATACCACCCTCAACCAGAGGCCATAATCACGCAGTATTTGGGAGAAGAAGGTACAAATAAAAGTACTCATTAACAATAAGAGGGATTGGAATAACAATGAGAGATTACACAGTTAAAAATAAACAAAGCTCTAAGGAATTTAGGTATTGTAGGTAAAAGCATCAGCCATTAACTCCAGAACTGAAGTAAACATGTCAGGTTTTAACAAGGGTCATAATCGTGTTGGATGGCAAAGGAGTCAGTGTATATTAGCTGATAGAAATCACTGGGAATCTACCCCAAGGATGTGAAAAAAGAGGAACACTCCTCCTTTGCTGATGGGATTGAAAACTGGTACAACCACTCTGGAAATCAATCTGGAGGTTCCTCAGAGAATTGGAAATAGATCTACCTGAAGACCCAGCTATACTACTCTTGGGAATATACCCAAAAGGTGCCCCACCATGCCACAGGGGCACTTGTCCACTATGTTCATAGTGGCTTTATTTGTGATTGCCAGAAACTGGAAACATCCCAGATGTCCCATGACAGAAGAATGGATACAGAAAATGTGGTTCATTTACACAATGGAATACTACTCAGCTATTAGGCAAATGGATGGACCTGGAGCGCATCATCCTGAGTGAGGTAACCCTATCACAAAGGAACTCACAAAATATGTACTCACTGATAAGTGGATATTAGCCCAGAAACTTAGGATACCCAAGATATAAGATACAATTTGCTAAACGCATGAAACTCAAGAAGAACGAAGACCAAAGTGTGGTCACTTTGCCCCTTCTTAGAACTGGGAACCAAACACCCATGGAAGGAGTTACAGAGACAAAGTTTGGAGCTGTGGTGAAAGGATGGACCATCTAGAGACTGCCATATCCAGGGATCCATCCCATAATCAGCTTCCAAACGCTGACATCATTGCACACACTAGTAAGATTTTGCTGAAAGGATCCAGATAGAGGTCTCTCTTGTGAGACTATGCCAGGGCCTAGCAAACACAGAAGTGGATGCTCACAGTCAGCTATTGGATGGATCACAGGGCCCCCAGTGGAGGAGCTAGAGAAAGTACCCAAGGAGCTAAAGGGATCTGCAACCCTATAGGTGGAACAACGTTATGAGCTAACCAGTACCCCTGAGCTCTTGACTCTAGCTGCATATGTATCAAAAGATGGCCTAGTCGGCCATCACTGGAAAGAGAGGCCCATTGGACTTGCAAACTTTATATGCCCCAGTACAGGGGAATGCCAGGGCCAAAAAGTGGGGGTAGGGGAGTGGGGGTAGGGTATGGGGGACTTTTGGGATAGCATTGGAAATGTAAATGAGGAAAATACCTAATAAAAATATTTAAAAAAAAAGAATGAGGACATCCTGAGTTTTGCAGGCAAATGGATGGAACTAAAAATATCATCCTGAGTGAGGCAACTCTGACCCAAAAGGACATGAATGGTATGTACTCACTAATAAGTGGATATTAGCCAAATAAATAAATAAGTACAGAATACCCAAGATACAGCTCACAGAACTCAAGAAGGTCAACTAGCTGAAGTGCCCAAGTAAGGATGCCTCACTCCCACTTGGGATAGAGAAGAAAGCTATCACAAGTGGGGAGGAAAGAAGGGACATGGGAGGAAAAGTTGGCAGGGGAGGAGCGTGGGGGTGAGGAGAGGGGAGCCTGATCTGGTATTGGGTGTGGGAAAAGGACTGAAGCCTTGAGGGCCAGCAGAAAGAATGGAAACAGGCAACCTAGGGAGATAGGAAGTTGGGGGGTCCCTCCAGAATTCACCAGAGACCCGAAAGATGAGAGACTCTCAAGACTCAAAGGGAGAAACCTTAGCTGAAATGCCCAACATTAGGGAGAGGGAATTTATAGAGCCCACCTCAAGCAAAAAGACAGGGCATCAAGTGAGGGATGGGGTTGCCATCCTACAGACACATCTCTGACCCATACTTGTTCCTGTCGAAAATAATTACAGGGATGGAAATGGAGTGGAGCCTGAGGAAAAGAAGGTCCAGAGACAGGTCCAAAGTGGGATCCAGCTCAAGGGGAGGTCCCAATATCTGATACTATTACTGAGGCTATGGAGTGCTCACAAAAAGGGGCCTATCATGACCGCCCTCTGAAAGACCAACAAGCAGCTGAAAGAGTCAGATGCAGATATTTGCACCCAACCAATGGGCAGAAGCAGCTGACCCCTGTTGTTGAATTAGGAAAGGATGAAAGAAGCCCAGGAAAAGGGCAATCCCGTAGGAGGACCAGCAGTCTCAATCTGGACCCCTGAGATCTCTCGAACATTGGACCACCAAACAGGCAGCATACACCAGCTGATATGAGGCCCCAAACACATATATAGCAGAGGCCTGCTGGGTCTGTGTTCATTCAGAGATGATGCACCTAACCCTCAAGAGACTGGAGGCTTTAGGGAGTTTAGAGGTCAGGTGGGGTGGGGGTTGGGGACATCCATATGAAGATAGGTGGGTGGGGAGGAGGTAAAGGATGTGGAACAGTCAGAGGGTGGATCTGGGGTTGGCGGACTAAAATATGAAGTGTAAAAAATTTAATTAATTAAAAAAAAAGACTGTGAAATGTCATTTTCAGGGAACTGTCAGGTCACAATCACAAGGCTCTCCCATCTCCTGCTCTGCTATGACATACTAAGGAACTTTCCGATATCTGTAGTCTCATCTTGCAACCCACCATAGCTCTCATAACACAGCTCATGTCTTCCCTGTGCTAGACCTAGAATTATTTCTCCAAAGGACCAGTTCCATTGAGTGGGACACAGTATTTGTAAAGTTCTACCAGTTTGATGACTGATTTTTACTTAGTTGTTCCTCCTGGAGACTTTATGGGACATAAATAAGAAGAAAAATAGGTGACAAATACTCGAGTTCATATTGTGATTTGTAATTCAAAACAGGGAGAGTTACTTATTCCTCTTTCCTCTTCTGTATTGAAACTTAGACTCTCAAGAACATTGAGGCCAACAGAATTGGATTGCCTTATAATTTCTTATGTGTTTTGTTTTATGGCAGCCATAAACCTGTCTCAGAATAGCAACAACAACGTCACAGCTCACAGTATGATTGCTACTACAGTTTTTTTTTATTTTGTTTTGTTTTGATTTTATTTTATCATTATTTTTTGGTACCCTTAATAATATCTAACTGCTGCTTTGTCCTTTTTTAGTTACAGTACAATGGAAAAAAATACACACCTTGTTTGTTCACTTATACTGCTCCTCCTTCCTCTCATTCATGACAGTTGTCATCCTGTCTTTATGGCTCTTATGTGTTTAAAGAATACTGGATAGCTTAGTGGGTGATAATACTCATGGCTAAGCTGGTGATCTTATTTCAATACCCAGGACTGTAGTAGAAAGAGAGAATGAAATATTGCAGGCTGTGCTCTGACTTTCACTGTAGCATGTGATTTTTCTTTCTCAATATAATGTAGAAAGTATATTGATATGAATATTCAACCTATAAAATTAAAAAATAAAGCCACAAACAAACTTAATATTACATCAAAATGGAAAAGTCATCCTCTACCATCCAGTACTATGTGTGTTTATGTGCACGGTGGAAAGGCTAATGAAACAGGAATGTTTTCCTGCTCAATTTCATTCTCAATTGTCCTTCCTTTCAAATATTCTTATATCTTGTTGATCCTTTTTCCCTTCCTTGAAATAGAAACACTGTAGTTTTGTACTTCAAAGTGTCAGAAAGATCTGTGCAGTATATTTGTCTTTTCAGAACGTGCTGAGCACTAAATACAATCAGAAGAGCTGAAACCAGAGAAAAGCATCTGGAGAAGTTCTCAGTGACCTAGGCAGGGGATTTGTGGTTTTCACAGATGAAAGGAGAAAGATGACAGTGGATTTCTACCGCACATCACAGTGTTTACAGAACTTCTAGGTAATTCAATTGTATCTCCTTGATGACATCCTTCCCTGAAATGTAGAGCTTCACTTTAATCATAAGAAAATACTAAATCCGAATGCAAAGACACAAATCAGAATAAATATCATTTATTCTACTGTACTGTAAATAAACCTGGCCTCTCTGTTTCTACTGTACATTAGAACTTGAATACAAAACCTGGATTTGTGAGTTGAATCTCTCATTACTCTTAGCATGCCATAAAACCTCTGTGGGAGAGAACAGGAGAATAGGAATAGAGGAAAGAGAGAATAGCTGCTTAATGTGAGGTGGATTGCTGATTAAAGAGAGAACCTATTCTAGTTGACTAATGTATATCCAGGCTATAAAAATTTGTAACACTGATAGAATATTCCAATCCAATAAGTACCACTGAAGAAAGAATAAAGAAAAGCAGTATTCAGGAGGTGGAGAAATGGTCCTGTGGTTAAAAGTCCTATTTGCTTTTCCATAAGATTTTGGTGGGATTTCTAGCAAACACATGGTTACTCATACCTGTCTATCTCCAGTTCTAAGGGATCTGACCTCCACAGGTACCAGGCATGCTTATGTGAGCAGATACATGTGCAGGTAAAACATACTCATACATAAATTATCACCACCACCACCACCACTACCACCACCACCCTTAAGCATTTTTTCTAGAATATTTCTATCATCTAGATGTTCTAGCATGATTCTTGTTGCTGTGACAAACGCTTTGACAAAAGCAACGGAGGTAGAAAAGGGTTTCCTTTAGTGTACATCTCTAGGTTATGGTCCATCTTTGCAGGAAGCTGGGGCAGTGACTGAAGCAGGAACTGAAGCAGAGACTATGGTTGAACACTGCTTACCAGCTCCTTCACTGGCTAAAGTTCAGCTTCCTTTTTTATATAGTCTATGATCACCTGCCCAGGGATGTTGTCACCTAGAGGCCTGTGCCCTCCCACAATCAAGACAGTTTCTCACAGACATGGACACAGGACAATTTGATGGGATCCATTTATTCAGTTGAGGTTTAACACAATCTTTCTCTTGCTCCAGGTTGTGTCAAGTTGACAGTAGAAACTAACTAGCCCACAGGTCACTATTAAAAGAAAGAAGAAGAAGAGGAAGGGGAAGGAGAAGGAGATGATGGTGGAGGAGGAGGAGGAGGAGAAGAAGAACTGCTAAACACAAAATTATTGGTCTTCTAGTTGTTTCTCTGTCTAAACATCCTCCTTTGGAATTATTCTCCTTCACTCTGACCACTATATTCCGTCTCTACTCTTTGTAAAATCATACACATAAAATTATTCTAACAAACATGATAGTGGTTCACCCAGTTCCTGGTGAATACTTGGAACTAGGGCTGTCAAATTATGCCTTATTTTGGACTTGAAACTAAGAAAGAGAGAGAGATGTGGATTAAAGCAGCAGAGCTTTTTTCTTTTAACAATTTACAAGATGATAGTTTATGTAAGATTGTATTTTATGTCATGAAAACTATGAGAAGTGTGGATGTCCCCTATGAAGAAATAGCAAAGCAATCCACAAGAACGGAGGACATAACTCACAGAAAGCCAAAGTGTTCTAACATATTGACAATTTCCTAATTTCCTTTCAATTACACTTTGCTTTGGCCTCAAAAACACACTGTAGGATTCTTAGTGCAGAATTTCCAAATTTGCTCAAACTATGTTTCTGGTACCTGTAAACCAGATAATGAACTAATAATATAGTGGACTTTCTTTTAGAAAATTATTCTCATCGTGATTTCATAAGACTGTGTACAGAAGCAGGAGCTCATGTTAAGAATGAGAGTTGGAAGAAAATAGTGATGTAGTAAACGAATGAATATAAGGGCTTGACACACAGAAAAATTGAGAATGAAAAGTAGAGAATACATATCCAAGACCTTCTGGATGTCAAAATCTGGAGATATTCCTGTCTCACCTCAAATACAATAGAAACTTCAAAGATTGTACAATAAAACCTTTCCTTTCTTTTTTTTTCATTTTGCCTCTCCTCTTTCCTGTTCCTGACTTCTATTTTTCCTTCCTTTCCCTCTCCTTTTCCCTCTCCTCTCCTCTTTCCTTCCTCTTTCTCTTTCTTTCCTTTGCTCCCTCCCACTCTCCCTTCCTTCCTTCCTTCCTTCCTTCCTTCCTTCCTTCCTTCCTTCCTTCCTTCCTTCCTTAAATACTCAGAAGGAAAAGAGTCAGAAGTATAGATGATAAAAATGTAAGAATGTACAGGAACCTTAAAAATACTGGGAGTTAAGTAGACAAAGCATGGAGAATGTCATATAGAAAAAGAATTCTTCAGCTTTTCAGTTTCTACTTCCTACTATGGGCTGCTATTAAGACTTCAGGGAAATCTATCCCCTTATGATTCCCCCTTCTCTGGCACCATTTTTAGGTCGGTATCTTAAGACATTGGGGTTTCTGGGAGAAATGTCCTTGCTTCCTATTCATGTTGGCAAGCTGGCAAGGTATCACAGGCAAACTACTAATACAACTTTGGAGACTGGCTCCATCTCCATCCAATATACAAGATTTCTTTGTGAAATTCATGATACTAAGGTTGTAATTTTGTGTAATAGGCCTTTGTGCATAAAAGATTCCTGTTCTCAAAATTTCTGAAAAAAAAATTATAGGGAATAAGAGCTCTAAGAAGGTCTTGATTCTATGTCTACAGTTTCCAGGAAGCAGTGAAGTTGGGGACAGCATGTTACTAGGACATTCCTTATCACATCCCACACAACTTTTTAAAAGTTTTATAAGTTTGCAAACCTGCCTCCCTGTCATTGTAGGTCAGGTAATCTTTCACAGTCACACCCCTGGCTTGGTACATTCTCCTCCTATATAGGTATTACCTGTTTCTTCCAGACTATTTCCCATTCTTTAAGGCCAAACTAGTTTGTTCTTTAAGGCTCCTAATCAATGCCTCTTTTTCCCACATTTCCTAACCTTCAGAATGGAAGAGATATCACAAAGTCTTTCAGCAATACATTACAGGTAACAAATAAAAATATAGTTAATAAAATAAAACAGTGGGGTTACTGAAAATATTGTTGCATAAAAGTTAAGAAAAATATTTTTTTTATGTCAGTGGTTCTCAACCTTCCTAATGCTGACACCCTTTAATAATTCTTCACATTGTACTGGCTCCCAGCTATAACATTATTTCTTTGTTACTTCATAACTGTGATTTTGCTAGTTAGGAATCATAATGCTATCATATGATATACAGAATATCTGATATGTGCCGACCAAAATGATCACCAATCAGAGGTTGAGAATCTTTGTTCTAAGTAAAACAACGGACAGACTGTGTTAGAAGCTGAGACTAGATAAAGGTTTGGGAAGCTAAGTGAACTTGTGGCAGAGCTAGCATGGTGATAAAAGGCAGGTGGTAGGGTGAACATTGGCATAGAGTGGCATGCAGTCAAAGTAGAAATGAGAGAAGGGAGAAAGCAATTCTAGCAAATGGTTTTTGACGTTTTGGGGAGATATGGATGCAATGGAGGATAGAAAGTGAATAGTACTGCTGATCAGAAGAACCAGATTCTAAACAGTGGTGCTCATTGTTTTGGTTTGTTTTAGAGACAGTCTCCATGTTGTAGCTCAGGTTCACATAGCATTCGTGACATAAACCTGGCTGATCTTGAACTCAGGTCAAACCTTCTGCTTGAGTCTCCTCCCCAGTGCTGGGATTACGGGCATCATGGGCTGTAACAACTGGTACAATTAATATGATACCTTGAAAAATGCTTTATATGATCATTTATTTGAAAAGGAAATTGCCAATTTACCACTTTAAAAACAGGTTGCTAGTGTGTTTGATCTTGACAGAGGGTATGACACAGATACACTGGGTTCTAAAACTGAAACTTACAATGGTAAATTCCCAAACCACAGGGCACACAATTGAAGTACAGGTGTTAAAACATGAAGCATCATGGTGGTCTGACTACACTGATAAAAATATATAGATGTACATAAGTGATGTAATCCACGTACTTTCTGCCGTTGTTCAGAGAATATGTTGTTCCCATTCATTCCTTGAGAAGACATTCAAGTAACTTTATAGAAATATTTATCAGATTTAAAAGTAAGTGAGATAACTATTTTTACTTTGTACAACTGTTCTTTAAAATAACTCATAGTTGCTTGGAAAATAACTCATAGTTGTTTAGAGAAGCAGTATGTATGTATGCATATATATATATATTTACATACACTCAAACAATAGATAACATATATCATATATATTATATAATATGTGCATACTTACACAAGCATTCCTTTCAATTTGGTAGAGTAACTTTCAAGTTTTATGATTATGAAAGTATGAAGAAGTGCACATTCCGTAGAAAGCATATTTTAAGCATTTTTAACTTTTAATTCTTGTTATTCTATAACCCAGAATAACAACAATCTAATATTTGTCCTTATCCACAGGTAAGTGTAGTCCTCAACACTCATAAAGAAAACTTCTCTTTGTAACATACACAGTCCACCAAAGAAAACTAAAAGCAATCAACATGCAGAGTTGTGGCACACAACTCAATGGCTACATCTCCAAACACACTCATACCTCAGGCTCAACGAACATTGTGTAAGAGGGAAATGGAAGAGGGAACAGAAAGATGGCAAGATCCTGAGGATTGGAGCATTTGCTGTGAGATGGTATCTCCTAGAAGGGTCAGGAGTTACACCTATATACATACCACCATGGCTGCCTAAACATGAGTGGAACAAAGATGCCATCTGTCTTAGTCAGGGTTGCTATTCCTGCACAAACATCATGACCAAGAAGCAAGTTGGGGAGGAAAGGGTTTATTCAGATTACACTTCCATACTGCTGTTCCTCACCAAGGAAGTCAGGACTGGAACTCAAACAGGGCAGGAAGCAGGAGCTGATGCAGAAGCCATGGAGGGATGTTCCTTACTGGCTTGCTCAGCCTGCTCTCTTATAGTACCAAGACTACCAGCCCCAAGATGGTCCCACCCACAAGGGGCCCTTCCTCCTTGATCACTAGTTGAGAAAATGCCTTACAGTTGGATCTCATGGAGGCATTTCCTCAACTGAAGCTCCTTTCTCTGTGATAACTCCAGCTGTGTCAAGTTGACACACAAAACCAGCCAGTACAACATCATTAGACATGCTGAAGTTCATGACTGACAGTCTCTGGGGCCTCAGCCTCCCATAAAGAACAGGCAATGGAGAGATTTTTAGAGTGTGAGAAATAGCCCTTTCCAGGGAATAACTTTTTTTTTAACTGGGGGTCAAAACCTTGGGAAAATAATTGTTTTATATACATTTTTGCAATTTCTATGATATAGTTCAAAATTTTGTCCTCACTGATATCAACAGAGCAAACTATAGCAAACTTGAGAGTTTCTAATGGAAAGAGTAACAAACACATGCGGCTATGGAGTGGGCTCAGTCAGAAAAGTCTTGTCCTTGTATGCATGAGAACATGAATTTGATCAAAGGATCCATGAAAAAAGTTGGGCATAGCAGCACACACTTGTAACCCCAGTTCTGAGGCAGTGGAGAGAGACTGGCATTGGGGAGGTAGAGACAGGCGGAGCTCTAAAGCTCAGTGGTAAGGCAATCTAACCTGGTCAGTGAGGCAGAGTCCCAGTGAGAGACCTGGTTTTGAAAAACAAAGTGGATATTTTTTTGGACAGCTATTCCGGAGGCTAGTTTCTGGCTTCCACAGGCACAGCTATATGCGTGCACATACAGCAATGTGAAAATACACAGAGACTTAAAAGAGAACAGTTCTAACTTGACCTTAGTGGTTGACATTTGAGTTGGCAAGGTTAATATGACTTAGATATTTGATGTTTTGAAAGAAAGCTGAAGGTTGAGGTTTGTTTGCAAAGTCCATTTTTATATATTGAGAAACAATTCAAAATATGAGAATAAAAATGTTCTGGGAGACAAATGCAGTCTGCCAAACAAAACATGTCAGACCATTTACAAAATTATTATAAGACTGTGATGGATCCTGACTTCTAACTCAGTTCCATTACTTCCCTGTGAACCTGTTCTTCAATAATGCCTCTTTAATGTCTGATTGAGAAGTTAGTAATAATGTAAAATCACCAATTAAACCATGCTTTGTGCTAAATGACTTATTTAGTCTTTATAACTATATAACTGTTGTATTATTCACTTACCTCTGATGAGAAAAAATAAGTTGGAGTTAAGAAATAGGTCTCAGCTCACCAAGGTAGAAATAGAAGCTGTGTATATCCAGAACAGCAGTCATGGGTACTTTTGAATGAGTGGCCCCAGCTCCAGGGATGGTAAGTAACTTTCCTTAAATTTTGGCAAGTGCTGAATGTCCCTCTGCTCCCAGCTAGATGTTTGTCATCAAGCCAGACTGCTTCTGAATTGTCAGTATTTCATCCCTGGATACAGTTGTTCCCATGAGATTTACCAAATGTAATAAAGTTTCTCATTTTGTTTCCCTCCATCTTTACTTAATCAATGTGTCAACAGCGTGGAGCAACGTTTGTAAGAGAGTGGATGTAAGAAATTCTGCATTCACATATTTCTTAATCTTTTCTTTTAAAACAATTCTACGAGCACACAGTGCTGCCCTAATCCATTTCTTTAGACTTATGCTTAGATATCACAAAGAACCTCATTAGTCATATTTCTTTCTAGTACTTCAAAGACTTAAGAGGAATGTATTAGTTTACTTGCATACTATCAAAAATACATCACAAATCTTAGAGAGCTGTGAGAATTTATCTCCAGGGTCTCATAAATGAACATAACTCTTACCAGGGGATTGCTATACTACTTCTAGCTTCTGGAATAAAATGTGAAAAATCAAAAATCACAATTGTGTTGAAGTGAAATGCCACCCAAATGCCACCCAACTGTCCTTGTTGGCATACTCTTGGTCTCTATCATTTCATAGCGCGCTCTCTCTCTCTCTCTCTCTCTCTCTGTTCCTCTCCTTAAATTTGTTAAGAAAAGCAAAATTCCAAAGTTAGGAACCAACAGATTTGGTGTACTGTGAGGGCATGCTTCTCATAGAGGATGCCTTGTTAGGTTTTTAGGAAGGAAGGTGTTTCTCTTTAATTTTTTAATAAGTGCATGTGCTGATTAATTTTTTTAAGATGACACAAATGACAGTCACTTTGGAGGAGGGCACATTAACTGAGGAATTGCCTCCATCAGATTGGCCTATAAATGTCGCTGAAATGTTTTTTAAAATTGCTGATTGATGGAGGAGAGCTTAGTCCTATAGGCTTAGATTTGTCAAATTTTACTTTAACTAGGGTCCTTTAACACTTATCTTATCTAACCTTCCTTCTATCCCACTGACCAAAGTGGAGTGGAGGAAGATGGTTAATAGGACAAGGATAATGTGATCCTGTTTAGAAAGAGTTCTTTGGGGACCATTGCAATCTTCCTTGTCAGGATATCAGCAGTCCAGTTTAATAGTGTCAGTTCAGTTCAATGGGGTCATCATATACTAATCAGCGGCAGTGGCTCTATCTAAGAGAAACCATGAGGCTCTGCCTGATCATCATGCACCCATGGAAGTAGCAAGAAGCACCTGGAATACCACAAGAAGTTCTTTAGAGTGTTACTCCTTCCAATTCATGACAAGCAAGGATCAGCAAAGATCAGCAAAGTGTTACAATGCCTACCTATTCAAGAGCATCATCAACAAAGAACAAAGAAGCATGTACAAGATGAACAAATTCAAGAGCATCCTCTCATTGTCTGTGGGGCTATATATATATTCGTTCTAAACATCATGTTCCCTCTCAAGTGTCTGTTACAGTGAAACATTCTCTCATTAGACAGCTTCCAGAAAGATATCACATGGCACAAATGAGTCTCCAAGGAAACCAGAAATCTCCACATCATAGACCACTGTGGGTGGTGTCATTCCTATAAAAATGGTACAAATCAGTAAGAAGAATTCTTCATGGTTCTGCATCAATTCTGGCTTTTTGTTTCCTGACACACACACACACACACACACACACACACACACACACACACACACACACACATACATTTCCCACCCAATGAGGAACATAGTTGCAAATGGCAAACATTGTATTACATTTCATATTTCATTTTGGACTAAGTAAATTGGCACTTTGGGAATTTCATACATGGGCATTTAGTTATAGCAGGCCTTTGTGCTAGGAAGCAACATTTAGACCATAGCATTTGACTCATGTTCCCTAAATTCATGTTGCTTTCACATCCAGGGTGCAGTCATTCCATTCAGGACTTACACATTCTTAGTTCGTTCAACTAAAAGGTCCTATAACCCAGGTCTTACCTATATGTCTACTGAATCCAGCTCTATGTTCCCCCCTTGCTGGCATATATAGCAATATTGCTCCATCCATCTTGTGTTTGCAATAGAGGAGGCAAACATCAAATCCACAGGACTTGCCACTGAATTGTTACTTAGCTCAGAAAAGCAATGAACCTGCTTTTTTTCACCATCTTTTGGAATCTTCTTTCATTTGTTTTACATTTAATACTTTTTAGGTGTACTCAATGGGTAGGGTAGGGCAAAATGTAGCCAAATTTCAGACACTGAAATCCAGGTGGTAGTTTCTAATATAACATTGATTTTCTCTTCAGCAGTAGAACACAAGGTGCTCAAGTAGACAGCATATCAAGTCAGAAGCACTCTTTCAGACTTTCCTTCCCTTGGTGTTTTTTGTGGACTGGAGCTCAGGTACATAATGGAAGAGTCAAGAACTTACCAAAAGCTGGGTAAGACACTGGGAGAGGCTATCATTCTAACAAAAACATACTGAAATAAGAAACAGCACCACCCTCTCCTTCATGTTTTGTCTCTTCTTTGATACTAAAATGAGTAGATTATTTGGAGACTTAACATCTATCTTGCTCCCAAAATAAGCAACAAACAAACCCCCCATTTATTGAGTTGATTAAGAAGCTAAATGCAACCGAGTCTTTCACCAGCTTTACAAATACCTTCCTGAGTCTCAAGCTTTCTAAGTAAGGCTGGTTTATTAAATAGAAGCAAAACCAAGCAAAATGTAATCCTGATGTCTTAAGATCTGCAGTTCCTAGGATCTACGAACTTACTAAACAGATTATCAAAGAACATCCACTCTCCTGCTGACTATCCAACTTGAAGTCAAGCAACTGGGTTACTTCAAAAGAATTCAGCTCACACTACTTCTAAAGTAAGTTTTGCCTTTCTGCCATGAAAGACAGACTTATTTAGCCATTGTCACACCGGTAACCACCCACTCCTTGTCCTATATTAGTGTTTACAGGTCTATCTTCTTCACTGGTTGACCAATTAAAGAGAGCAATTTGGTTGGTATCAGACACCATGCAGGATAATATGTTTTGCCTACACAATAACTGGTTGTCAAATAAGCTGATCAACATTTCTAGATTTTATTTCTGTCATCACAACTCAAAGGCATTATTTGAAAATGTCTGAGTAATCATCTTCATAAAATAAGACTGGGTTGGCATATTTCACTTCTCTCAGCTCAAAATAGATTGAGACACTAAGCAGAAATCAATGCCAGAGTTATATTAAATACATTCAATTAAAGTAAAACAACATTAATTCATCTATTCTTTATGAAGTTGGCAAACATGCTCTTCCCACAGTGCTGAATTTTGGACGTGCATGTGGTTTGAATCTAGAACTAGTTTACAGAGCTGGAAGGCATGAGGCAGCTCCCTGTGCAGTTTTTCTAGATGTTCTGTCTCTCTAAAGTTCTCAAGCGAGGAACAAAAGTAGCCTTCTGGGACCCATCATGGAATAGCGATGGGCTGGCTGCTTGTCTGCCTATGCAATGCTAGGATGCTTTTATGGCCAGCTGAAACCACCTCTGATTTTGTCCGATGTGGGTTGAACAACTTTTCCTTTCTGCTGATGTCCTCATCTGCTTCCATTATTGAAGACTCCTTCCCATATTTTGCCCTCCTTAACCCCTGGTCAGGTTGGTAAAAACAACTTAAGAGACATTTCAATTCCAGGAACATCTAAACAATAGGACAGAGAGCTTTCAGTACTATGCAGTGGACTTTTTGTGAACAGGACAGGAGGCAGCAAAGTCTTCAAAAATGCATAGAAGGATCAAAATAGTTGGAACTGCTACTTTTTGCCTTTTGCTTCCTGCTTCTCAGATCTGAGTCCCTCTCATATTTCCATTTCCTTTAAGAGGTATGGAAACATTCTAGTATATTGGAAAATTCTCTCATAAATATAAACCTATCTACCTTTTGGTCAAAGCATATCTATAAAATCATTAGTATTCATTATAAATATTTTTTTCTTAAAAGTTTATAAACCTAGGAGATTTCAACATAAATGATGGGTTGATACACATGGTAATAATTGAAACAAGCCAAAAAAAAAAGCCCCATCTAATCCATATAATCTAATAGCCCTTATATTCTATAATGTGAGTATCAAAATGAGATTATATTTTGAAATTCCAAAGTAAGATAAGAATCCTCTGTCCAAACAAACAAACAGAGACAAAGTCTAAGATAAGAAAGGAACATGAGGGTTCCTTCTATTCTTTTTTGGAAAAGCATGTTTTGAGTTTGTTCTTAATTTTATATAACTAGGTTTCTGAACTATAATTAATATTTTCAGTCTTAAGAACTGACACTTGATATACATTATGCCTTTCCCACTGTTTTACTAAGAGTAAAATAGAAATTAATAATTTTCAATTTGTTGACTTGATTGAAGATTACAAAAACATTGATTTTAATTGTTTTAAGAATTCATCTTAGATTTCTGCGCTAATAAAACAGTATTCTATAGTAAAATAATATCTCATACTTTGTTTTAACCCCCAAGCATGCATTATTTAAAAGTTTAAAAATTATAAATACAGGCACTCTGTATCCAGCTCTCACTTCTGAGAAGAAAAATTTCAGTTCATTTTTTTTTTCTGAATATATTTCTAAAATTATTAATTGACCTAATGATGACTTGGATATTTGACCCCTTGGGTGTTCCTAGTTAAACAAAGAGCTCAGTCATTTCCCTATTGCCATGTTGTCTTTCCAAACAAGAATGACTACCATGAGCCCTGCAGAAACAACATGATGACTGTAGGCCAGCAGACCCAGGCAAACCCTTCCCAGGGAGACAAATGTACTGTATCCCAATGGTTCACAATTATATGCCCGTGTATGAAACTCTGTGTTGAATCATATCTTTATCTCTGTAGATCACCATTCTCATTCCACACCCTACAATCTTCAAGTACAGCTGCTTTTCTCTGGTCTCTTTTACTGTCCTCACATTTATTAAATATTTTCATATTTGCTTTCAAATCCATGGTTCATTATTTTAGCCCTTTTATTTTTAACTTAATTAACTTATTTATTTACATCCCAAATCTTGTCCATTCTTCTGGTCTCTCCCTTAGAGAGTTCTTTCCCATCTACCCTCCCCATGGCCTCTGAGAGGGTGCCCCTCCACTCCAGTATTTCCTCTACCCTGGGACATTAAGTCTCTATAGGATTAGGCACATCCTCTCCCACTGAGGCCAAATGAAGCATTTTTTGATACATGCCTTTGGGGGATCTGCCCTTGTATGCTCTTTGGTTGATGGCTCAGTCTCTGAGAGTTCCCAGAGATCCAGGTTAGGTGACACTGTTGGTCTTCCTATGGGGTTGCTATTTCTTTCAGTTCTTTCAGTCCTTTCCCTAACTCTTCCATAGGTGTTCCCAGCCTCTGTCCAAAGCTTGGGTGTGAGTATCTGCATCTGTCTTAGTCAGCTGTTAGTAGAGCCTTTCAGAGGACAGCCAGGCTGGACTTGTGTCTGCAAGCACAACATAGCATCAGTTATAGTATCAGGGATCGGTGACTGTCCATGGGATGGATCACAAGTTTGGCCATTCCTTCTGTGTCTGCTCCATTTTTGCCCCTGCATTTCTTTTAGACAGGAACAATTTTGGGTCAAAAGTTTTGTAGGTGGGTTGGTGTCCCCATCCATCCTGTTGGGGGACATTGAGTTCTGGGAGCTTCCCCCATCCCAGGTCAATAGGACTTTCTAGATATTCCCCCAGCTTAACTCCTGCAGCTGCATATTTCCATTCAGTCTCCTGGACCTCTGTGCCTCTTTGCTATCTCCTCCCATACCTGATCTTGCGTCCCCCTCCCCCTTTCCCACTCAGATCTCTTATCCTTCTGCTCCCATATTATTTTGTTCCTTGTTATGAGTAGAATTTAAGCATCCTCACTTGGGCCTTCTTTTTTATTTAACTCCTTAGGGTCTATGGGGTGCATCATGGGAATTCTGTAACTTTGGCTAATATCCACTTATTAATGAGAATATACTACCTTTTGTGACTGAGTTATTTCACTCAGGATGATATTTTCTAGTTCCATCCATTTGCCTGCAAAATTCATGATGTCCTTGTTTTTAATAGCTGAATAATAACCCATTTTTAAGTGTACAACATGTTCTGTAGCCATTGTTCAGTTGAGGGAAATCTGGGTTGCTTCCAGTTTCTGGGTATTACAAATAAGGCTGCTATGAACATAGTGAAGCATGTGTCCTTGTGGTATGGTAGAGGATCTTTTGGATATATGCCAGGAGTGATATATCTGGGTCTTCAGATAAAACTATTTCTAATTTTCTGAGGAGCTGCCAGAATGATTTCCAGAATGATGTGTGAGTTTACCCTCAACCAGCAATGAGGAGTGTTCTCTTTCTCCACATCCTCTCCAACATGTGCTTCTGCTTGAGTTTTTGATCTTAGCCATTCTGACTATTGTAAGGTGGAATCTCACAGCCTCATGTAATTGGTTGAGCTCCTTGTGGGTCAGCAGCAGAAAGCCCAAAATTGGACACATGATAGCCTCGAGAAAAGTAATTTTGATGTTGTGAACTTGTTGGCTAGGAACGGTGCATACTCTCTAGGGCAGTGGTTCTCAACCTTCCTAATGCTGTGACCCTTTAATACAGTTCCTTATGTTGTGGTGACCCCAAGCATAAAATTTTATTTATTTATTTATTTATTTATTTATTTATTTATTTATTTATTTATTTATTTGATTTTTCGGGACAGGGTTTCTCTGTAAAGCCCTGGCTGTCCTGGAACTCACTTTGTAGACCAGGCTGGCCTTGAACTCAGAAATCCGCCTGCCTCTGCCTTCCGAGTGCTGGGATTAAAGGTGTGGACCACCACGCCCGGAAAAAAATTATTTTTGTTGCTACTTAATAACCGTAATTTTGCTACTACTATGAATCAAAATGCAAATATATGTGTTTTCCAGTGGTCTTAGGTGATCCTCTTATGAAAGGGTCATTCAAACCACAAAGGGCTTGAACCTGTAGGTTGAGAACAACTTCTCTAGGAGGTCAGAGTGGCCGAGGACTTTGATACAGCTCGTGATCTAAGCCCTGTAACAGAAAGGATGGAGTGCTGCTGTTGCACTTATGTATTTAAAAAGAGGCCTGAGTGTGAGCTTAGATCACAACCCTGGAAGACTTCTGACACAGCCTGTTGAGGACTTTAAAGAGGTATTGTGAGACCTGAGGTTATAACCTAACACTCAGGTCTCTGCAAGTTTCTTAATGGCAGTAGAAGCTGAGATTATATAACTTGCTCTTGTGTTGGGGAGGGGGGTGTGTGTTTTCTTATCCCTTCCTGAAGATGTTTTATTAATTCTTTTGTTCCCCTGTTGCTTCCATTTCTTTCATTACCAGTTTAAGATAGTCCTTCAGCCAAATGCTTTTCAAATGTTAGTTATTCTTAGTCTTTCCTATGCTTAGTTGTGAGGGACTTAAAAAGGAAATCAGGCACCTGAGGGAGACCCTCTGACAAACACGTTTCCATTCTGGTAGAATAAAAGGAAGCAGGAAGATATTTTTCTTCCTTTGTATTGAATATCTCAGAGAAGTGTTTGATCTCTTGCTCAATGCTAACACCCAACTGCTAGGTTCCATCTTGTGAAAAAATGAGGAAGATGGAGCATTTGTCAAACAGGCTAATCATTCTTTTTTTTTTTTTTCCTTTACTTTTAATTAGATATTTTCTTTATTTACATTTCAAATTTTATCCCCTTTCCTGGTTTTTCCTCTGAAAAACATCCTCTTCCTATCCCCTCCCCGCTCCCCTTTTCACCAACCCACCCACTCCTACCTCCTGGCTCTTGCATTACCCCACACTGGGGCATAGAGCCTTCATAGGACAAAGGGCCTCTCCCCTCTATTGATGTCTGGATAAGCCATCCTCTGCTGCATATGCTGCTGGAGCCATGAGTCCCACCATGTATACTCTTTGGTTGGTAGTTTATTCCCTGGAATCTCTGGGGGTACTGGTTAGTTCATATTGTTGTTCTTCCTATGGGGCTGCAAACCCCTTCAGCTCCTTAGGTCCTTTCTCTAGCTCCTTCATTGGGGACCCTATGCTCAGTCCAATGGATGGCTGTGAGCATCCACTTCTGTATTTGTCAGTCACTGGCATAGTCTCTCAGGAGAGAGCTATATCAGGCTCCTGTCAGCAGGCACTTGTTGGCATCCACAACAGTGTCTGGGTTTGGTGATTGTATATGAGATGGAACCCCAGGTGAGTCAGTCTCTGGATGGTAATTTCTTCAGTCTATACTCCACACTGTCTCTGTAACTCCTTTCCTGGGTGTTTTGTTCAAGCTTCTGGAAACCATTGTTTTGGGCTTGCTTATTCCACTATACCCCAAAAGATCAAAGTAAAGCAAAATGGAATCACTTCTACAAGTAAGGAAGCAAGGACATCCTCCAACAAAGGGTTTGAAGATTGTGTACCGGAAAGGACCTTATCTTTTGAGTCAGTGTCATGGATTTGGACAGAAAAGTGACCTGTAGTAACCTCATAGCAACAAATAAAATTTCTTTATTATTTGTTTGGTTTTCTTACCTTGGAAACCTTTATTCTTCATGCTTGTTGAAACCCATCCTTATAGTTTATAAGGAAGGAAGTGCTGCCTAATACTACAACTATATAAAATTTAAAAAAGTAAAATGTATAGGAATTTTATTTTTTCTCTCTCTCTTTAATTTTTGCTAATTTTGTTCATGACTGATTCCAGGGTTATATTTGTGCTAGGTAAATACTTTTGTAGGGATCCACAAAATTTTCTTTCTATAAAATTAATATTTCAGTTCTAGGATGCACAAGTGTGGGTAGCGACCTTATGCACTGACTTATAGCACATCTTGCAACACAAAGCATCACACATCTTCCTTCACAGCACCCATAAAAATGAGGCATGAAGAAATTTTCTTCCCGTGTATTGAATTTATGCAGAATCAGCACAGGAAGAGGCCTCTGAGACTCCCATGAGTTATTTAAACCAATATTCTCCAACTTTCTCTATTTTATGTACATTTTCTAAAGTAAAGTACTTAAAAATTTAATAATTATCTTAGAAAATATAAAATAAGAGAAAATGAGAAAAAATAATTTATACAGGTTAGCATTTTGTAGAACTTTACTAGGGGCATTTTCTGCATACCATGTATAAAATGGTATGTAAATGGTAAACACTTTTAAATTGTAGAAGAGATATTGCTTGTTCTATATGATTCACAATAAGAGTTTGATCAATGAAGGCTATTATTACATGGTTATGTTGAAGGCAGCTGTGAACCACAGTAGGAAGAACCAGTTGCTACAGCTTTATGCCCCTGAAGAGGTCAAAGTTTAAATCAAGGCACCTTAATATTTATCTAAGAGCCTCTTGGCTGATGACTGCCAATGCTAGTCAATGTCGCACCCGCTCTCGACCAGCAAGAACGACGCGACCACCAGTCCTTCTAACAGCAGTTTATTCAGTCCTGATTCTTCTTGTTTATATCTCCCCCGAACCCTGGGCCTCTCACTCCTTTTATACTCTCTCTCATCCACGCACCTCAGGCCATGCCCCCTCGCCAGTCATGAGGCTTCAGCTAATCAGGGCAGCAGGGGCAAATCTCCACCAAATTGGATTCACCTGTATCCTGGTACACCTGCGCAGCACTCAAGATGTTTGTGTCTTATATGAGGAAGTCAGGTGCAAGTCATATGACTTAGCTGCAGTCCCTGGTGCCTTTGGGACTGCCGCCACACCCGCTCCCCACAAGTCAACACCTATATCCCCTGTTCTTTTGCTCACTGCACCACACTCTCATACTTCAGAAGTCCTGCTGGGATCGAGGTAAAGCTAAATTGCTGATGAAACTGGACATTTTCCATATCTACATGCATGCAGTTCCTGTCAATCAGTAGCAATCAATAGGATGATGTCAATTATTACAGAATAAGTATTTGGTTTCTGTGATATCTGTCATGCAGAGGAAGAACAACAGAAAGGAAAATAAACTTTTTAGAAAATTTCTAATTTATAAATAAGTTACAATTATTAAATATTAATGCACAAATAGAATAATTTTATAAGGTCTATACTAAGAATGACACATACAGATATATTAAAGTTGTAGAATGCTTATAATTTTAGTCCTAAATTCTAATGAGATCTACAAAATTATAAGGCTCTGTATATAAGTGCTCATAGGCTCAAGTATTACCAGGGATATGAATGCACAATGAGATAGCTTGAAAGAACTCATGGAAGGGGGGGGGGGCTGCATAGATTCTATTTATGTGCAATGAGTTATACATGTGTGTACTGTTGTTTTATTCCATTTATATCTGTAAAGTCTACATCTTCATAACAAAAAATAGAAAGACTTTTGTTTATATTCAGAAGGATAAAAGAAAATCAAGAATGATTATCCTAATCTGACACACAACTCACCCTTACTGCCCATGAAATTTTGGGTTTTGAGGAATGGTTCATCAAAATTATATTTGAGCTATTAATTTATTTCAACTATGTTTCTTGGGCTTTGAAAGTAAGGAAACAACATTCATATAATTATTGTATTTTGGAAATGAGAAAGAAAGCTATTATTATTATTAATATTAACAATAAAAACTGTTGAGATTGCAAAAACAAAAATCAGTAGAGACAGTTGAAGGATCACATTTTATTTATTTATTGAGCTTATAAAAATATTTCTATTATAATAGCTTGTAGGCACATAAAGATATGAAAGCTAATTATAATTATAGGTTGAAGCACAAATGCAATAAGGATAAAGACGAAAGAAATAAATAGTACAAGAATATGCTCCATTCCATCAGCCTCCAAGGAACTGAGACCAGGATGGCTCATGCCTGATGTTTTCTCATTTCAAAACAGCTTGTTCTGTCTTACCACTAATGTAAGGGAAGAAAGGCATCTAAGACCCCTTTCTCTCTCTCTTTTAAAATTTATTTATATTACTGAAAATACATTTTTCACAAAATATATTCTGATCATGATTTTCATTTCCACAACTTTTTCTAGATCCTCCCACCTATATCTCCACCCCTTTCTTTCTCTCATTAGAAAATCAACTGACAACTAAAACTAGTCAACCAAACAACCAAACAAACAACCAAATAGACAATCCAGAATAGGACAAAACAAACAACCAGGACAAAAAGAAAGGGCCAAAGAATGAGCACAAAAAACACATGCAGATGTAGAGGCACTCTGGCCTACAAAAATTCCCAGAAAAAAAAACACAAAATAAAATCAGATACCATAATATATAAACAAAAAACCAGTAAGGTAAAGAGTGCCAGGACAAAGCCTTATGAGACAAAACACCTCAAAAAATAACATTCAGTTTGCTTTGTATTGACCATCTATTGCTGGGCATAAAGTCGTGCCTTTAAGTATAGTTTGTATACCCAGTGAGACTTCTTTGGAGAAAAATACCTTTTTCTCCTGTGAATGACTGTCAATTGGAGATTGCATCTGGATTAGGGTGGGGACCTGTGTCCATATCTCCTCTCAGATCTGGGACCTCATCTCTCTTAGACAAAAGCAGGACCTGTGTGTAATATTCTCTTTTTGTAATTGTTTTAGGTTTTTCAAAATATGAAATGTATGAGAGATTTGTCTATGTGTATGTTTGTATACAATGCATGTGCCCTTTTCCTTTGGAGACCAAAAGAATGTTGGGACTTGAACTAGAATTCTAAAACATTTAGAAGGTTCATCATATCCATTAGACGGTGGATTTTGAAGTAACTAACTCAGCCCATTCTTTCAGGGGAATCCTTGCCTTCTGAAACAGAAAAATGTACATGGTAACAACAGGTAAAGGTGGTGGAGATTACAAGTCAGCAGTGTCTCCAGCTGAAAGTCAAATGTTCTGCTACAACTGAAATGACTAACAATACTTTCCTGAGTAAACAACTGTTAGAAGGGTGTAGCATCCAAGGAAATCATAAACAAAGGCATCAGGAAATCAGAGTAGGACTGCAAAGTTACATGGAACAGTTAAAATCACGCATAAAATCAAAGTAGAAATATCATTTAATGCCTAGTTAATTCAGTACCTAAGGATTATATGAGGAGTAGACTCAGAGTTTTGAAGGACTACTAACAAAAGGCTTCTGAAAGCAATCTTTACTAAAGACAAAAAGACATAGATACTTCAGTTGAATTTGAAATTTTTCATCATTTAAATGAAAGGTCAAAATCACTACCAAGAATAATATTTTTAGTCATCAGGGGCACAAGTCCCTTCCGGTCCACTCCTTGCCCGCAGAGTCTCTGGACACCCGAAAGGACCCACACAGGATTAACCATGGGTTCTTAAGACCTCTGGTGAGTGGAACACAGAGTCTGCTCCAATCCAATTGCGTGGGACCTGAGATTGCATTAACTAGGGAAGCAGATAACCCAGCCTGATCAGGGGCACAAGTCCCTTCCGGTCCACTCCAGCACCGTGGTTCCTTGTGCGTGGAGTTTCTGGACACCCCCAAGGTCCTCACAGGACCCTCCATGGGATCTTAAGACCTCTGGTGAGTGGAACACAGCTTCTGCCAGGAGGCAGGTTCAAACACCAGACATATGGGCACCTTCCCTGCAAGAGGAGAGCTTGCCTGCAGAGAGTACTCTGACCACTGAAACTAAGGATAGAGCTAGTCTCCCTGGTCTGCTGATAGAGGCTAACATAATCACCTGAGGAACAAGCTCTAACCAGAGACAACTATAACAACTAGCTCCAGAGAATACCAGATGGCTTAAGAATCCTACTAACAGAAATCAGAACTGCTGTGAGGGGTGAAAATGCCAGTACAACTAAGGTAAATAATGAGTGCAGATAATGTTCTATGTTTAAATTTTTATCTAATCACTGTTGGGAGGTTATGTCAGTTGGATATGCTTCTGCCTTGTAAGCAAGAAGGACTTGAGGTTGGTTAGTAAAAACCTTTGTAAAAATATGAATCATGGTTGTGAATACACATGAGGGACTAATGATGGAGAGGTAGACACTGAGAGATTCCTGAGGCCGTCAAGGCAGTCTAGTATAATTGATGAGTTCTAGGCTAAGGTAAGATCATATCTCAAAGGAGGTGGGTGATTCAAACCAACTGAGGATGATTCCTGAAGTAGTCCCCTGGCTTTCCCATGTATGATGTGCACATGATGTTCTATGTACATACACATAAATAACCTACTTTATTAGAGTTTTTCTTGAAGGGTTAGCCTTGCATTGTTAACAACCAGTGAATATTGACACATATAGAGGTGCACTATTCTTCTGGAGTTATTTGCAAATAGAGTTGTAGAGCCTTAGAGAGAGCAGTGCTATCCACAGGAAGAGGAAGCCTGGACACACTGGCTTACTGTGCACTTGTCATATTGAGGGATCGTTTCTTTAAAAGTCAGTCCAGAAATCTTATACAGCTATTTCTGAGAGTAGCTGACTAAACCAACTTCTAAATAAAAAGCAAATGTTCTTTTTCCTTTGCATTACTCGTATTAAGCCATTTTACATAGAGAAACCAGGTCTTTATTGACACTTAATTTCACGTTGCTTTGGTGTGCACATGAACATGCCCTTGAACATAAACCCTTTTTGCATTCAATTCTTGATTACGGCCCACTCTCTGGTGAGGGAGAGATGACTTAGCCTCTGAATTTTACACATTTAACAAAGCACATAGAATAACTTTTAAACTGACGTTTTATTAGAATCCTTTATCTACAAAGATTTGCAGATTCACTTGGTGCATAATAGGGTATGAATAAGTATTAACTATCTCATGCTAGAGACAACTGTTCTGTAATCCACTGCAGAGTGAATCATACAACAGAGTGACGCCATTTATGTCATTTGAAGTTGTGCATTGAAATCTAAATGAAAGAAATATAAACCAAATTAGAAGATGATGACAATAAAAATGGTGAAGGCCTCCAAGTATTTTTCCTCTATAACAATATTTGCATTTTTTAAAGAAATGTTGTCAAATCTTTTTCAAACCTTTAAATAAAGGTTTATCAGAATCTAAGAACTCAGCCGCGTGGCAGTGAGAACATACTGGTGGCTCTTTAAAGTTCCTCACCGGGGCTGGAGAGATGGCTCAGGGGGTAAGAGCACTGACTGCTCTTCCAAAGGTCCTGAGTTCAAACCCCAGCAACCACATGGTGGCTCACAGCCATCCGTAATGAGATCTGACGCCCTCTTCTGGTGTGTCTGAAGACAGCTACAGTGTACTTAGATATAATAATAAATCTTTAAAAAAAAAAAAAAAAAAAAAGTTCCTCACCACCATGTTCTCCTGTCCACTGTAATGGTCTCCTTCAATCAGCCCACATTCACAATGCAAATGGCAGGCCCACCCGTTAGAAGTGCAGCTGTTACCGAGACTCATCTTAAGGCTCCACCTCTCTGGGGGGGGGGGTTGTCATTATTTTACCTAATAATGTTTTTTATTGTTGAGCTTCTCTGTATGTAGAAATAACTTGACACAAAATAGTTTTGTTTGTTTGTTTGTTTGTTTGTTTGCAAGCAACTATCCCAAACAATTACAGACGATTGATAATTATTTTGACTGTCCGAGACTACAGTTTTATTGCAAGGTAAACAATGGGCCAACCAAAGAACCTATGAGAAGAATTTCTGGAATAAAATTATTAAAAAATTTTGGAAGCTTTTATTTACTCAGAGGTCTGCAAAACCACGTGCATATATTTAGCTAATGACATTGCTAAATGATGCTATATGCTAAGAGAAAGAATGACCACTGACAACAACAAAAGCCCTGTACAAATGGAAAAGACCCAAACCTACATCTATTGCCAACTTTAAAGATCTCTGTAACTGAAACTTGAAGGCTATAGCAAAATTATAAACTCTGGCAGAATGTTTTGTAATACTTTTTTCTGAGTTGAAATATGCCATTTTGGAGAGTGGCTGCTTAAGACTCAGAAAGTAAATTAATATTAGGATGCCCAGGGAGTAAATAAATCTCAAGTCTTAGGAAGATCCTGAAATTTAGAAGAGTCACAAGCATCCTTTGTAAGATTATATAATCTATAAGAACTACTGGACAAAGAGTCAAGGAAAGGTAAAGGAGGAGAGAAATAGACTTCCAGACTTCGGAACTATTGTGCTAAAATGGCAAGGAAGATAAATGATTAGATACATGGTTGGCTAGCTGGACAGATGGATAGATAGATGGATGGATGGATGAATGGATGGATGGATGGATGGATGGATGGATGGATGGATGGATGTGTGGATAGATGATAGAGATAGATAGATAGATAGATAGATAGATAGATAGATAGATAGATAGATAGATAGATGATAGATACATAGATGATAGAGAGAGAGAGAGAGAGAGAGAGAGAGAGAGAGAGAGAGAGAGATGGAGAGAGGGAAAGGGAGAAAAGGAAAGAGAGAGGAAAAAGAGAGGAAGGTTAGAATGATGTATGGAGGATGGATGGAAAGATAAAAGAAGAGTGAGTGAGAGAACTAAATCAACCAATAACTAAAACAATTAAAGGGGGAAAGAGATTTAAGTAACAATCATATTGAAAGAAAAAAGGATACTAAGGAGATTTTAGACCTTGTATGACAACCAGTTAGCTTGCCTGAGTGAGATGAAGACACTTCTAAGAAGGCAAGCATACCAATGAAATTGGAACATGAAGACATTGAAACTATGATGAGTAAATTTCACAAATGGTAGGAGAAAGACATGAAATGAATGAGAACCTTGTCTTATTTCCAACTACTTCTTCTAAATATGTTTTCTACTCTTCTGACCTATTCATATGAAGGATGTTTCTAAACCATTTATTTTGTTTACATGATGTTGGTGTGCTATGAGCTAGGAACACATGATCACATTCATAAATAAATATTGATCTTTTATTGAACAAATCCAAGTATTTGAACGGTGAAGTTTTACTTTTAGATTATGTAAATAATGAGTTCCTTTCAGTTTATTTAGAAAGCTAAATAAAGGAGAGGCTTGTAAAATTACACTTCAAGGAACAAACTCATTACAAGAATAAATGTAATTTACAGAAGTTACCATTTATCATAAAAAATTAAAGGATAATTTTATTTAATGTGTATGACTGTTTTGCTTGTATCTGTGTCTATGCATCACATACATGGCTGGTACTTGTAGAAGTCAGAAGAGACTGTGTGAATCAATTGCAGATAGTTGAGAATCACCAGGTGGATTCTGGGAACTATATTCCTATCCTCTGAAAGAATAGTCAGTTACCACTGAGCCATCTGTCTAGCCCACTTTGTTGGATTTAATGAAATGTTTTATATTCTATGTATGGTTTCCTGCAACAAGTTTGAAATGGAGAATGTAGAACCTTGCCTATGAGAGATTGTAGCCCTACAAGTCTCTTCTTTTAAGCACTTCTCTAGGAGAAGTATTCATTTGTTTTCACAACTGGTTTTATAATGTACTTAACACTACTTTTAAAGTGAGATGCATGTATTTTCAGTGCGTTTTAAAGCCCCAAGGCAATGGTTGTTTCTTTCTAAGAATTCTGTGTAGCAACCATGAGAAAAGTGCACTTGAATGTCAACTCAGAAAGGCAGACAAGTGTCATTAGAAGAAGTTGTTGGGAGTCTTTTTCTCATAGCTCCCATTTCTCTATGGCTCTTCAGTATGACCAGCCAACTGTAATTGCCACTTTACTGCTTGGCCACAGAGATGTTGCATCCATCAATCAAACAAGTAAATTGGCCAGTTAATTAATATTTTTTGTTGAATCCAATTTAAGGGAATTATAGCAAGGCAATTTTGATTTTCAACAGTCCTACTCACCATCTGCATTTGATGAGACTGTTGATATCAGTTTGGGTTGCTAAGCAATAAATATTTCTGCCTAGACTCCTGAGTCCCTGGGGTCATTCTATTATTGTGTCATTCAAGCTTGTCACATTGTGGGGCATGGGACTCCAATTCCTCCACAGTCAGCCATGCACACCTGCTGTTCCTACAGCAGAAAGAGATAAATAAGAGAATTTGTGGGAAGCAATATGATCAAAAGATTGGAAAAGGAAGGCCACATAAACCTCAGAGTTTAAGGGATGTGCTTTTGAAAGGAGATATAAGTCATTGTAAGTTCATGCATTACATCATTTTAAAACACAGCTAAATTTCTCACCCAGAAGAAATGCACAGCCTTTGGCATATTTAAACTAACTTTGTCATTTTAGCGAAAGTTCTAGGATGAAATATGGCATGCTTTGCAACAGCTTCTGCACATGTTCAGTTTATCAAGGTTTGTGCCCATCTTTTTTTATCACCTATATATTAAAGTTCTCACTGCCATGGAGAAAGGAAAGGCTGGGGAGAGTGCTGAGCTTATTTGAAGGATTTCTGGAGCCAGTAACTTCAAAAGGCCAACTACTTAAATGGCACACAATTACTTATTTAAAAGCACCTTGAAATGTTGTTTTAGTTTTCACATTAGTATTATAAAAATACTTGTGGATTTTACCTTATGATGTAGGTATATGCATTTTCTATTACAGTTTCAAATTTAGAAAAAAATATGACTCTAAGGGTATATGGGTAAAATTTTGTCTGAGCCACAGGAATAAAGAATGAAGGACATGGGAGACATGTAAAATTTCCTAAGCCTTTAATCAAAACCCTAGGCATATATCTTATATGGTCAAGATGGTTCTCTTGAAGAACTAATTTTAGATTATATACCATAGGAAAGTATTATAGATAATGATGTAATTGTGCTGTAGATATTATCTTGTAGGTAATGAAATCAGGCAGAGATAAAACAGATTGTAATTTCCATGACTACTTAAATGCACCTCCTTCTAAGGTTAGTTTTCTGATATCCAAAATTACTAGGTTAATACAGAGAGTGTCAAAGGTTAGCATTCAACTCCAAAATGTTTTTATTGTTAATGTCAGAATGTATCATAATGAGCTTGATAGTTTTACACAGCTCGAAGAAGTTAATGAAATCAAGACAAGAATCCACTTAAGTGGCTGACTGACTTTATTCATTCATTTTAAGTTATTATATATTATGGAACATACAAAGACATTGTTTCAGACATTGTTCATTCACATCAGGGAGCAGCTTAGGAGGTGGGATTGTATCACAGGTGGAAATAATCGGGGTCATTCAGCTTTTTTATGACCCCCAGAGTCAGAAACAAAAGGGCAGAGTTCATCAATGCCCTCCTCTTAGAGTCAGGCTGGGCCCCTAGCATCATCAGCTGCTCACTAGTGAAGGAGAAATACTCCATTACCCTCACTGTTTCCCTACATCTGACAAGGAAGAATACAGAGGGAAGACTAGGACCCACAGTTCCCAAGCTCTTTCTTCTCACAAGATCTAGGCTCACAGGGACTCTTCATTTCCCCACCATACACTCCATTTTGAAAAATAGATGTTATAGAGGAAAACAAGTGCAAGTGTGGCTATTACAATATGTCAGTATGAAAGATTCAGGCTAATTTTTCCTGTTGCTATTTTTATTTTTGAAACATGTTTTTTTAGTTATACATTTTAGTTGAACTATAATTATATCAGTTTCTTTTGTACATTCACCTTCTCTAGTCAGTATTCAGTTATCTTTCTACCCCTTACAGTAGTCTATCTCAAGCTAATAACACACATACACATATGTGAGTGTGTGTGTGTGAAATCTCAAATTAATAGTGCTAATATTAAATAGTGCTAAATCTGTATTTAGTTTCAAGGCAGACCACTCTGTGTTAACCAAAAAGGTAGGTTGCTCACTTCTGGGAGATGTTAATAGTCCCTCTCCCAGTAGTTATCGGTTGTCTAGAGTTTTTTTTTTGCCTAAAGGTGAGACCTCATGAAAATTTCCCATTCCATGTCCATTGATCTTATCATTGTTTTAATCTTGTTTATGCAGCCATTTCTAGTACATATTACTTCAAAACAGACTTTTCTGTATTCTGGCTTTTACAATCTTTTTATTCCCCATGCTGCTATGTTCTCTGATCCATAGATGCAGGAGCTGTGATGTAGATACATCCATCGACACTGGGCTCTCTATAACTTTTGATGTTGTGCTGTCTAGTTATGGTTTTCTATGATGGTCTCTGTTTCCTCTAAAGAGGAACTTGTTTGATGAAGCAAGGTAGCCACACTTATCTGTGGATATAAGAATAAGATTTAGAATATGGTAAAAAATTATGCTGGTCTATCTGAGTAGCTGTGATATATTATTTTCTAAGGATGTGACTTCACTAGCCCAGGGAAGTTGCCAAGATTTCTACTAGCAAGTGTGATTTCCTTTCTGTTAAGAGAGTCTTACATCCAGGGGCTAGAGAGATTGCTCAGTTGTTATGTGCACTGACTGCTCTTCCAGGGGTCCTGAGTTCAATTCCTAGCAACCACATGGTGGCTCACAACCATCTGTAATAGGATCTGATGTCGTCTTCTGGTGTATCTGAAGACAGCTACAGTATATTCACATACATAACATAAATAAATTAGAGAGAGAGAGAGAGAGAGAGAGAGAGAGAGAGAGAGAGAGAGAGAGAGAGAGAGAGAGAGAGAAACAGAGAGAGACAGAGAGAGAGAGAGAGACAGAGATCTTAAATCCAATCAGGCAGCTGTTGGTTACCACACACAAGTGAATACTACTTACTGAATGTTAATGGATTTCTTTTGTGTGCTAGCAATTGTGATTCATAAATGTTGCAACTGGGTAGGACTTTAAATGCTTTTCTTCCTCAGTGCTGGGCATAGTAGTTTCTGGTACTATGAAAGGTAGATCCCAGGATGAAGGCTTTTTTGTTAGATCCATCTTGAATCATTTAAGTCCTGTGTCCTAAGGTGAGGTGTTTTCAGCAATAATGGCTTATTTTTAATCTCTGAGAGGTAACCAAGGTCTAAATCAAGAGTACAGGTTGTTTTGGGAATCACTTGGACTGCTCTAACAAATCACTGGAGAGGTTTCTTGTTTTAGTCTGGAAATTTTGCTAGTTTTAGGTAAGTGTACAATAATAGGATTCATTGAAGCTTTAACAAATAACCCTGATGTTCCTTGTTCATCACCTTCTTCTCATTTTGTATTGAATTCTTGCTCTTCTATTATAAGCTGGAGCCCCTACCCCCTATATCTTTCTTAGCTCATAACACCTGTATTCTTCGATTTCTCTCTCACTTCCCTTCCCACCCACCCATGGTCTCTTTATATAGTTTCCTGGCTTATTTGGATAGTCCATGTTGGACAATTACACATGAGGGTTTGGAGTCACAGATGAGAGAGAACATGAAACATGTGTCTCTCTGGGTCTGAGTTATATTATTAAATATAACCTTGTCTAGTTACACATATTTACTTTTTAAAGTTCCATAACCATTCCGTAGTGAATATGGATTATTCATACCATATTTTCATTATCCATTCATTTGTTGAAGGACATTTAGATAGTTTACATTTCAGCTATTTTTGAATAATGAAACAGTAAACACTGCTGAGTAAGTATCTCAGAGATACTCTGTGGAATATTTTGGACATGTTCCAAGGAATGATATAGCTGCATCATGTGGTAGATTTATTTTTAATTTTCTGAGTATTCTTCATACAGATATCCAGAGGAGCTAAACCAATTAGCAGTTCTACCAAAAGCAAGTGAGGATTTCCCTTTTCACAGAACCACATGGGCATTTGTTGCCATTTGTTTTATTGGTCTTATGATGAAATCTCAAGGGTTTTAAATTCCCGTTTCCTTAATTTTGAACATTTTTGAAGTAATTTTTAGCCATTATTATTTTTTCTATTGAGAACTCTAACAACTTTTCTTTCCTTTTTCTTTTCTTTTTTTTTTTTTTTTTTTTTTTTTTGGTAAAATTCTTCAGATGTTAAAAACATTTTTTTCCCATTCAATGTGTAACTTTTTCACTGAATTGGTTGTTTCCTTGACAGTACAGAAGCTTTTTAGTTTTATGAAGTCAATAGTTGGCATCAATTTCTGAGCCAATGTAGTTTTTAGAAATTCCATTCCTACACATTTTTTTTTTTTAATTTATGTTTTGTCCTGCGTGCTATTGTCTCGCCAGCAAGAACACACACAGACAACCCGATCCTTCTGCAGCAATGCTTTATTTCGCTAGCTTCAGCATGAAGAGGAAGACCCCGAGCCTCAAAAAGGCGCTGCTTATATACACCTCAGTGCGGCATGTCCACACCTGATTGGCTGCTTGCTCATGATCTCATTGACATGCCCCAGGATAGGCTGTGACTTGGCAAGAACACACTCTTGCACATGCGCATATTGCTTGTTTACCAATTAGGCCATTCAGGCACAGCGGAAACCGCTTCCCACAATGTTTTTCACTCTTTATTGGTTATTTTATTTATTTACATTTCTTTTATTTTCAGTTCTGATGCAATTTTCTTATCTTTGTTTTTTTTTAAACTTCAAAACTTTATTTTATTTTTTAAAAATATTTTTATTACATATTTTCCTCAATTACATTTCCAATGCTATCCCAAAAGTCCCCCATACCCTCCCCCCACACTTCCCTACCCACCCATTCCCATTTTTTTGGCCCTGGCGTTCCCCTGTACTGGGGCATATACAGTTTGTGTGTCCAATGGGCCTCTCTTTCCAGTGATGGCCAACTAGGCCATCTTTTGATACATATGCAGCTAGAGTCAAGAGCTCCAGGGTACTGGTTAGTTCATAATGTTGTTCCACCTATAGGACTGCAGATCCCTTTAGCTCCTTGGGTACTTTCTCTAGTTCCTCCATTGGGAACCCTGTGATCCATCCAATAGCTGACTGTGAGCATCCACTTCTGTGTTTGCTAGGCCCCGGCATAGTCTCACAAGAGACAGCTACATCTGGGTCCTTTCAACAAAATCTTTCTAGTGTATGCAATGGTGTCAGCGTTTGGATGCTGATTATGGGGTGGATCCCTGGATATGGCAGTCTCTAGATGGTCCATCCTTTCGTCTCAGCTCCAAACTTTAAATGTTATCCCCCTTCGCAATTTCCCCTCCACAAACAGCCTATCCCCCCCTCCTCTCCCTGCTTCTATGAGAATGTTTCCCCACCTACCCACCCACCTACTCATTCCTCACTGCTCTAGCATTCTATGCTAGGGCATCAACCTCCTCTCCCATTCATGCCAAATAAGGCAATCCTCTGTTACATATGCAGCTGGATTCATGGGCCTCTCCGTGTGTACTCTTTGGTTGGTAGTTTAGTCCCTGAGAGCTTTGGGGGTCTGCTTGGTTGATATTGTTGTTCTTCCTATGGGGTTGCAAACCCTTTCAGCTCTTTCAGTCCTCCATTTTACTTCTTCACTGGGGTCCCCGCTTTCAGTCCGATGGTTGGCTGCTAGCATCCGAATCTCTATTGGTCAGGCTCTAGCAGAGCTTCTCATGGGACAGCTACACTAAACTCCTGTCAGCAAGTGCTTCTTGGCATCAGCATAGTGTCTGGGTTTGGTGTTTGCAGATGGGATGAATTCTTAGGTGGGGCAGTCTCTGGATAGCTTTTCCTTTAATCTCTGCTCCACTCTTTGTTCCTGCATTTACATTTGACAGGAGCAATTCTGGATTAGTAGTTTTGAAATGGGTGGGTGGTCCCATCCCTCAACTGGGGGCCATGTCTATCCACTAGATATGGTCTCTACAGGTTATATACCCCTTTGTTGGGCATTTCAGTCAATGTCATCCCTGTTGAGACTTGGGAACCTCTTGGGTTCCTGGCCTCTGGGACTTTCTAGTGGCTACTCCCAGACCCCCATCCCCACCTGCTACACACCTCCTTTCAAATTTCTGACCCTCTGTATTCCTACTCTCTCTCCTCCCACACCTGATCCTGCCCCCTTTTTATGCTCCACCTCCTCCCTCCCAAATACCTTTCTACCTCTACCTCCCATGAATATTTTGTTCCCCTTTCTGAGTAGGACTCAGGCATCCACGCTTTGTTCTTCCTTCTTGGGTTTCATTTGGTCTGTGAGTTGTATTGTGAGTATTCTGAGCTGCTGATGCTTCTACTTCTACTTCTCCTCCTCCTTCTTCGACTTGTTTTTCTTCTTCTTCTTCTTCTTCTTCTTCTTCTTCTTCTTCTTCTTCTTCTTCTTCTTCTTCTTCTTCTTCTTCTTCTTCTTCTTCTCCTTCTCCTCCTTCTCCTTCTCCTCCTTCTCCTCCTCCTCCTCCTCCTCCTCCTTCTTCTTCTTCTTCTTCTTCTTCTTCTTCTTCTTCTTCTTCTTCTTCTTCTTCTTCTTCTTCTTCTTCTTCTTCTAATATCCACTTATAAGTGAGTATAATACCATGTGTGTTCTTTTGTGTCTGGGTTACCTCACTCAAGATAATATTTTCTAGTTCCATTCATTTGTCGATTGTTGCTTTTAGAGCATAAGGCATTGATATTCTGTTCAGTAAATTTTCCCATGTGCCAATATGTTCGAGGTTCTTTCCCACTTTCTCTTCTATTAGATTCAGTGTATCTGGTTTTATGTGGAGGTTCTTTATCCACTTGGACTTGACCTCTTTTACAAGGAGATACAAATTGATCAATTTGCATTCTTCTACATGCTGACTACCAGTTGAACCACCACCATTTGTTGAAAATGCTGTCTTTTTTTCCACGGGATGAGTTTGGCTTCTTTGTCAAAAATCAAGTGACCATAGGTGTGTGAGTTCACTTCTGGGTCTTTAATTCTATTCCATTAATCTACCTTTCTGTCTCTGTACTGATACCACACACTTTTTATCACTGTTGCTCTTCCTCTAGTAGTTTTAATGTTTTAGGTTTCAAATAGAGGTCTTTGAATCATTCTTTTCTATATGGACATCCACTCTCCAGAACTATATTTTGAAGATGCTGTCTTTTTCTAGTGCATATTATCCTTGTTGTTAAGTACCAGATGGCTGTACTTATCAGCACTCATGTCTGAATCTTCTGTTTCTTTCCACTCAGTGATAGTCCAATATTGTTTTATCACCATAGTTCTGTAAGACATTTTGAAGTCTAAAAATATGTGTAACAATGTTCTTTTAGTTCAAGATTTTCTTTGGTATCCCTGGTCTTTTATAACTTGATTATATTTTTGCCAGGCCCTTAAAGTTTCCATTTAAAAATCAAGCTTTTATTCTAATGGATTTTTCTTTATATGTGTGTGGTTTGTGGTTTTGCTCTTACAGCTTCCAACATCCTCTTTTTGTTCTATATATTTAGTGTTTTAAATATAATATTTTCTGGGGAGTTTCCTGTCCTGTCCTGTGTTTTTGGTCATCTGCATGTGCAGTATGGTATGTCACTCTTTATTTTGTGGAAGTTTTCTGCTTTGATTCTGTTGAATATTTGGTCTGTACCACTAACCTAGAATTCTTCTCCTATGGATATAATTAGAAGATTTGGTCTTTAATTGTGTCTTACAATTTCTCCCATGTTCCTTTGGTGAGTGTCTTTTTAATTTTTCATTTCCTTTTATTGGATGGTCCTATTCCACTACTTTATATTTTAGCCTTGATGTTCTGTCTTCTAATTGATTTATTTGACTGGTAGGGAATCCTCTTTCTTGAGTTTTCTAATTGGGTTACAGATACATCTAACTGGTTTTTCCCATCTTCCTTGCATCTTGAGTGTTCGGTCTAATATTTCTCTGCCTATATTGAATTCAATTTTCAAATCTAGAATGGGTGGCTTTTGTCACTTCATTCTACCATATATTTGTGGTTTCTTGGATATTACTGTGCTGTATTGCTTAAGTTCACTGAGATGCTTCAAGTCTTTGACTTCTTTTCTTTTCTTTTTTCTTTTTTCTTCTTTTTTTTCTTTTTTTTTTTAACTTTTTCCTTTTTATTTTTTATTGGCTATTTTCTTTATTTACATTTCAAATGTTATCACCTTCCCAGGTTTCCCTCCCTCCAGGAAACACCTTATCACATCCTCCCTCCCCCTCTTCTACGAGAGTGTTCCTCCCCCACCCACCCACTCACACCTCCTCACCCTTAATTCCCCTACACTGGGGCATCTACCATGCTTTCATAGGACCAAGGACCTCTCCTTCCACTGATGCATGACAAGGCCATTCTCTGCTACATATGCAGCTGGAGCCATGTGCACTACTTTTTTAATGGCTTAGTCCCTGGGAGTTCTGGTGTGTCTGGTTGGTTGATATGTTGTTCTTTCTATGTTCTTCTAATCCCTGACCTCAAGCTGTATTACCTCTGTGATAGTGATAAAAACTGCATGATATTGGTACAGAGACAGGCAGGAAGATCAATGCAATAGAACTGAAGACGCAGAAATGAACCCACACACATATGGTCACTTGATCTTTGACAAAGGAGCTAAAACAATCCAGTGGACACAATACAGAATTTTAAACAAATGGCACTGGTTCAACCAGCAGTCAGCATGTAGAAAGAATGCAAATCAAGCCATTCTTATCTCCTTATACAAAAGATCAAGTCCAAGTGGATAAAGAACCTCCACATAAAACCAGAGACACTGAAACTTATAGAGGAGAAAGTGGGGAAGAGCCTCAAACATATGGACATAGAGGAAAAATTCCTGAACAGAATACCAATGACTTGTGCTGTAAGATCAAGAATTGACAAATGGGACCTCATAAAATTGCAAAGCTTCTGTAAGTCAAAGGACATTGTCAATAAGACAAAAAGACCACCAACAGACTGGGAAAAGATCTTTACCAATCTTACATCCCATAGAGGGCTAATATCCAATATATACAAAGAGCTCAAGAATTTAGACTCCAGAGAACCAAATAACCCTATTTAAAATGGAATAAAGAGCTAAACAAAGAATTATCATCTGGGAAATATCCAATGGCAGAGAAGCACCTAAAGAAATGTTCAACATCCTTAGTCATCAGGGAAATGCAAATCAAAACAACCCTGAGATTCCACCTCACACCAGTGAGATTGTCTTCTTTTACTATGTTAAGGTTTATTCTTTTAAATTGTGCAACCTGGGGTTCATCTAGGTAATCCATATTAGAGAAAATTTCTATTGGAATGGTGCATTTGGGGAGCAAATGAAATGTCTTTGTCTTTTATAATGTTTGTGTGATGTAGGCATGCTAATTTATCTCATTATTTGTATGTATTACCTCAGAATCTATCCTGCCTCTTATTCCAGGCAGGTGCAGAAGCTGTTGGATCAGAGTTATGCCCAAGAGTGTAGGAATGGCTTGTGAAGGCAAGATTCTGGCAAAAATTAATAGGTAATGCTCATGTTTGAGCTGCAGTGATGCAGCTAGGTCTTCAAATATGGGGATAGCTCGGATGACTGGGTGGCTGGGACTTGTTATTCATTTATTTAAATTCAGAATGGTTTATTTTAGTAATGCATATATTTTTGATACAATTATTCATTTTCATTTTAAAATTCACCTGATGGTTTTCTTAAGCAGGTGAAAACCCCCCTTGACATTATCAAGTTAAAAGGGTATGATTAACACAATTGAAAATTTTGGGATTTTACAAAGCTATCCAAGGAATAAAATGAGTGACAATCTTTGACTCTTAAGGCATGCATTATAGACTCAACCAAGTCATGGTTGAATTAAGTCTTTCTATTTGCTTCATGTTATTATTCTGCCCACATAATGCATGTGTCACTGTTGTTCTTGTTCACAAGGTGATATGCTATTTATTGTGGGTCTCTAGTTTTCAATTTCAAAAAGATAGGCTATCTAGCAAATATCTGCCACAGTCACTGTGCTGAATCACAGAAACACAAGGCCTCTACTGATGCATTCATAATGCTGAATTAAACTCCAAGAAGATAAGGTGAAATGCAATGGCAAACAAATTGGTTTGGTGATATAGATTAAACATATGTTTATCTTTCCTATATTTTGAGCAGATAATTTAGTTAAAAATGAACTTTTCAGTTTTTAGATAGCATAAATATAGGTTAACTATAATAGTTCAGATTAATACTTGAATGAGGGACTAGTAACACTTTCCATAGTCTATCTGGTAATGATTAATAGAGGGAAATTTTAATTTAATTATTCTCTTCAGCTTGCTATTTGAGACATATGAATTTATTCATAGAACAAGGAATAGAGTTATAGAAAGATATGGTCAAAGGATGATCTTCATAACTTTGGCATGAACTAGCTGCTTATGATAATGACCTTGGGTTTTGTTGAGATTGGGGAAAATTATAAAAATCATTTGAGGCTAAAATGCAAATGGGAGTCAGTGGATTTGTAAAATCATTTAATGTATTTTAAAATATAGATAAATAAAGCCATTGAGAAATAGTACCTCCATAATTTGTTGATGCATTAGTTGAGATTATTATTCTAGTTCATAATCAAGACAATTTTAATGAATATGTTTACAGTTGTGAATTAAAATATGTGCACAGATTTGATTGTTTACAGGAAAAGCTAGAACAAAGAATCAGTAGACATAAACTACATACTTTTGTTCTACCTACATTTTCCACATACATGACAAATACCTTGAGAGCAAAACTGTATACATTTTGTCACCATTTCTTCAACTATTTTGCAGCTTAAGAAACAGATAATGAAAAGTTTTATATAATTTTTCAAATAATTATTTTTGAAAAATAAAAATAAATTTTAGAAAGGCAAATTGAAGAAATGAAGAGATTTAAAAACAGGCCACAAAACTTAGGGTATTTATAGGGTACTAACAATTGTGACCATAGTTTTATAGTAAAACTCTTTGATGCATTACTTTTAAATTTTTTATAACAGTTTTATGGCAAAATTTTCCCAATATGGGTATGATAGATTAAAATGCAGTGACTAACCAATGCCTGTGAAGATGTATTAAAGAGACAAACACACCCTTCACCAAGAATGCTGTGAGATGCAAGTGCTGTCTCAAATACCATTTTATTTTTTCTTTTCACATTTTCCTTTTATTGAAAATAGATTGTTTTTCTCATACAGTATATTCTGATATTAGTTTCTTCTCTCTCTATTCTTTCTAGTTTTTTTCCAGAACTTTCTTCCTCTGGATCAACTCCCTTTTTATTGCTCATTGAAAGGAATAGGCTTTTAAGGGATAACAACCACATATGACAAAATAAAATATAGTAAGATAAAACAAAACCTATCATGCTGAAGCTGCTCATGGCAACCCAACATGTAGAACAGAGTCCCATAAGCAAGCACAAGAGTCAAAGACCTGTAATAGTAATTTTCCCACCTCAGGTGAAGGGGTGCGAAGAGAGCCATATGCATGTTTTATAAATACATCACTTGGGTTGAGCCCAGAGTATTTCAATCTAACTATCCCTAGGCCTAGGTCTAGAAGCTTCTAACCTCCATACAGCCTAACCTAGACCTAGGATGCTTTAACTCTCTGAGATTTACTGCTGAATATGCATACCCTTTCTAGTTCTTTCTTTCACTCTGCATAAGGCCTACTGTGCATCTTTGTATCTGTTCCCATCTTCTGCTAAAGGAAGCCTCTCTGAGGATGACTGGAAAGGGCACAGATCTGTGAGTGTAGCTGAATACTGTGAAGGAGTTATTTTATGTATATTTTTCAAGAGAATTATAGCTTTGGGTTTTACTTTAGTTCTCTGGGATATCTAGTCTCTGGCTCTTGGTCACCCTAAGCAGTTGTTGGATATGTATTCTGTCTCTTTGAGGGAGCCTTAAATCAAATGAGACCCTGGTTGGCTACTTCCACAAGTTCTGTGCCACCACTGCCCTGGAATATTTTGCAGGCCACACAGATGGTAGATTTTTGTGGCAGAATTGGTGTACAAATTTCTCCTTTGTTAGGCTGTAAAGTACCTTCCTGCAACAATGAGACAACAATGTAGGAGTGAAGGCTTCATGTAAGTATCAGCTCAACTGGTCCTTGTTCAATAAGTATGTGAGTGTTGTCCCCATCAATGGGGCCCAACTGTCTTAACAATAAAAGAACTTCTGAAGGAATCATCATCCCTGACCTCAAGCTGGACTACATGGCAATAGTGATAAAAACTGCATGGTATTGGTACAGACAGAGACACATTGATCAATAGAATAGAATTGAAGTCCAAGAAATATACTCACACACTTATGGACACTTGGCCTTTGACAAAGAAGCCAGAAATATACAATGGAAAAACAGAAAGCATCTTCAATAAATGATAGTGTTTTCACTGGCTGTCTCTATGTAGAAAAATTAAAATAGACCCATATTTGTCATCTTGCACAGAGCTCATCCAAATGGATCAAGGACCTCAACATAAGACCAGATACACTGAATCTAATAGAGGAAAAGTAGGAAAGAATCTCAAACTCATTGGCATGGCAGAGGCTTTTCTAAACAGAACTCCAGTGGCTCAGGCTCTAACTTCAAGCATTGATAAATGGGACATCATGAAACTGAAAAGCTGGTGTAAGACTAGGTACATAACCAATAGGACAAATCAGCAACTTACAGTTAAGAAAAAGTCTTCACTAATCTGATAGAGGGCTAATATCCAAAATATACAAAGAACTCATGAAACCAACCTCCAAAAATAAAACCCCAAACAATCCAATAAAAAAAATGAGGTGTGGAGCTAAACAGAGAATTCACAACAGAGGAATCTTAAAGATTTTCTCTTAAGAAATGTTAAAAGTCCTTAGTGATCAGAGAAATGCAAATCATAATGACCCTGATATTCCACCTTACACGAATCAGAATGGTTAAGATAAAAAAATTCAGGTGAAAGCATATGTTGGCAAGGATGTGGAGAAAAAGGAACACTCCTCCATTGCTGGTGAATTCAATCTGGATGTTTCTCAGAAAACTGGAAATAGATTTACTAGAAGACCCAGCTATACCACTCTTGGGAATATACCCCAAAGATGCCCCATCATGTGGTAACTGAGGCACAGGCTTCACTATGTTCATAGTGGCCTTATTTGTGATAGCCAGAAGCTGGAAACCACCCAGATGTCCCACGACAGAAAAAATGGATACAGAAAATGTGGTTCATTTACACAATGGAATACTACTCAGTTATTAAGAATGAGGACATTATAAATTTTGCAAGTAAACGTATGGGACTAGAAAATATTATCCTGAGTGAGATAATTTAGACCCAAAAGGACATGCATGGTATGTACTCACTAATAAGTGGTTATTATCCAAAAAAGTACAGAACACCTAAGATACATTCCATAGGGCTCAAGAAGGCTAACAAGCAGAAGAGCCCCAGTAAGGATACAGAAAACAATCGCAGGAGGCAGAGGGAGGGATATGGGTGGGGGAGGAAAGTAAAACATGGTCAGGTATTGGGGAGGGAAGACAAGAGAGAAGCCCTGAGGGCTATCAGAATGAATGGGAATCTGAAACGTATGGGTGGAGTCAGGTGGGGGCACCCTCTAGAATATACCAGAGACCTGGGAGGTGGGAGACTCTGAGGATTCAAAGGGGCAGACCTTAGATGAAATTCTCAATAGTGGAGAGAGGGAGCTCAGAAAAGTCCACCTCCAGTAGAAAGATAGGGCATCAAGTGGCAGGATGGGGTTACCATTCCACAGTCAAAAACTCTGATCCAGTATTGTTCTGTCTGAAGGAAATGCAGGGACCAAAATGAAGAAGAGACCAAGGGAAAGGAGGTCTAGTGACCTGCCCAACTTGGCATTCATCTCAAGGGGAGGCTTCCAGGCTAGACACTATTACTGATGCTATAATGTGCTGACAGACAGGAGCCTTAGTATGACTGTTTTCCAAGACACCCAACAAGCTGCTTACTGAAATAGATGCAGATATTACACCCAACCATTGGACTGAAATTGAAGACATCTGATGTTGAATTAGGGAAAAGCTGGCAGAAGCTGAAAAGGAGGACGACCCTATAGAATGACCAGCAGTCTCAACTAACCCAGACCCTCGAGATTTCTCAGACACTGAATCACCAATCAGGCAGCACACAAGAATTGGCTCGAAGCCCCAGACACATATAACACAGAGGACTGCCTGGTTTGGCCTCAGTGGGAGAGGAGGCACCTAGCATAAGCCCTGAGAAACTTGAGGTCCCAAAGAGAGGGGAGGCCTCAGGGAGTGGGAAGGCCTGGTGAGAGGCATCCTCTTGGAAAAAGGGGGGAGGAGGAATGGGATGAGAAACTGTGGGAGGGTGGACTGGGATGGGGGCAATGACTTGATTGTAAAAAAAACAAACTAAAGTAACAAAAATGTAGAATATGAAAAAAAGATAGGATGTATGTTGGCAGTGTCCATTTTATGACTGGAAATAAATGTTTCAGGAATTGATCATTGCACTGTAAGAAAATAATTGTTTTATACTAGCTTATCATTTGATTATATGATTATCCAATAGTGGAACCACTTCATTTGATAACTATAAACTAGCAGAAAAAAAATGAGTGTAAGAGTGTAATGTTGATGTATTATCTTCTACTCCAAATAATAAAAACACTTTCTTGTGCGTTATGGAGAAAATATGGATGTTTGTCAGAGTTGTTCAGTCAGTTCATATTATAGTTGCCTGTGTGTTCAAAGTTAACAAATTAATTACACACACCATATAAGGCACCTGTACACAGAAAACCACAAATGAACTGGCAGGTCCGTTGGTGAGACATTTTTACCAAGGCTTTCAGGAACCAAGCCCTTGTATTTTGGCCACTCATTAGCTACTGATTGTGATTTTTGTAGAACAAAGCTACTGTCAAAAATGAGATTCATCAGTATGCAGTGATCCTTAGACTCACATTGATTGGTAGTGTTTGGAGGTGTGATATAAATGATTTAAGCTAAAGATATCAAAATATAATACTAGAAATGATAGCCAATCCAATTTTGTTGCGTAATAGTCTGTTCCTCATTTTCTTTCTAACTTGTGTCATCTCAGGACAAATAAAGGCAGATTTTCTCCCTCCCTCCCTCCCTCCCTCCCTCCTCCCTCCCTCCCTCCCTCCCTTCCCTTCCTCCCTCACTCCCTCCCTCTTTCCCTCCTTTCTTTCTTTCTTTCTTTCTTTCTTTCTTTCTTTCTTTCTTTCTTTCTTCCTTCCTTCCTTCCTTCCTTTCTTCCTTTCTTCCTTTCTTCCTTTCTTCTTTTCTTTCTCTCTCTCTTTCTTTCTCTCTCTCTTTCTCTCTTTCTCTATCTTTTTCCCTCTCTCTCTCTCTCTCTCTCTCTCTCTCTCTCTCTCTCTTTCTTTCTTTCTTTCTTTCTCATCCAATTTGTTTTTAATAGATCACACACTAAAAGAGATATTGAAATATTTTAAGGAACATCAAGTAGAGTTTCCAGTGCACATCTGAAACGATGCCACTGGCAGGGACATTGGAACACTGGAAAGGAGCTGACAAAAACAAAACAAAGCAAAAAAACCAAAAATCCAAAGGAGCAAGACCACATCACCCTGCCTCTGCATCCTCCAGCCTTGGGTCTGACATCCCTTACTTCAGAAGTTGGCACTGGAAGTCAGAAAGTGAAGTTTGCTTGGCCTGAGTACGTGAAACTGATCCTCTTCACAGTTGGGTGGCAATTTTCTGCCTTCTTGCAGTCAAATGAACAGGGTGGGATGCATTCTACCTGAGTGCATCCTGTTGTAGTAGCAGGTCCTGCTAGCACCATATGTGTTGGGGGAGACTCCTTACCTTCAGTCAGAGCTCCTGCTAAACTGCTGGCCAGAACACTCTGGTGGAATTCGAGGAGGTCAGCATATCCTTAATGTATAGGGATTCTTCTCATGACTCAAGTCTGACCACTCGGGGCATACCTGACCTTGAATTCATCTGTAGATGTCACAAAGGCAAGGCTCACATTCTGTGCTTATAGGCTCTTACAGTCCCACATACAGACACAGAATTTGTGATGCATGTGGCGGAAAGCACTGTAGCAGGAGACACATAGCACTCATGCTGGGGGTGGGGGTGCGTGTTTCTCTTTATTCTGTCCAGAACTCCTGGGGGGATTGTAGCTAAGATGCTTCTGTTTTAGTCAGAGGGGCCAAGGTTATGCTTTAGTGTGGCATAGCTTTTATTTTATTATATATATATATATATATATATATATCCTCAATCAAAATACCTGGTCAACAAGCTATGGTACCTCCTTCAAATTTTAGGGAGACAGCACCACTGAGGAATCAGCTGTGTTTAAAGGTATTCAGAACTTTTAGGTTAGGATATCGCAGCTATGGCATACACATGCTTTGCAAGTGCTGTATCTTTATCAAACTCAAGAAGTGTTTGTTGAAGACAGAAGGGGTCGTGGGAACACCAACCCTTCTTTGTTTTCGTGGTCCAGTGTCTCTGCAAAATAAAGAGGCAGATTTATTTTTATAATGCTACCTCCAGAATGATTTTTTGGTACATCTGTAGATATCAATAAGTGGTAAATATTGTGGTTTTGTAAGTGTTTTCCTCTTATTACTTTGCATTTTATGTTCTGGTTCTATAATGACTAATTAAATAATATGTAAAATCTATACTAGGAAATGGAAGTTAGTAAGAATAATAAAGTCATTTTAAGAAGGAAAAATATAATGAAAAATACGAAAAATGTAATACTCGTTCTCTAACATAAAGAATGCAATAAACAACACATAAGGCATAGCTTGCAAAGTTATAAACAGAAATAGGAAAGATGAAAGGGGCTATGTGCATTTGTATCCATAAACTCCTAAATAAGTTGGAAAATTACAATCTGTATGAATAGGGATGGAAACATGACTTACACATAGGGAGCATAAATGAATACAACTGGAAACTTCCTGATTTATTTATAATCACAAATATTTTATTAATAATGGAAAAATTGTAGGTTAAATTGAAGGCTATAAAATCAAGAGATCTGTGTGTTTGGGTAGAAAAGATAGGCTAAGTAGTTTGACCTTGATGCTTCACGAAAGCAGGCTGAGCAAAACATTGAGAAGGAATTCAGTAGGCAGTACTTCCCAGCTGTCTCAATGATGGACCGTGATGTGTATGCTGAAATAAATCCCTTCTTCCCCAAGTTTTTTCGGTTATGGTGTTTTTTCACAGAAAGAGAGAGAGAGAGAGAGAGAGAGAGAGAGAGAGAGAGAGAGAGAGAGAGAGAGAGAGACAGACAGACAGACAGACAAGACAAAAAAGAAACTCTTGGTAGATATTATCTTGAAGAAATTAAAGTTATAAAAAGTACAAATACAAATAGTAATTAATGATGACATCGGCATTCTTTTTACAGTTTACAAAGTATTTTCTCATACACAATCTTCCATGCTTTCTGTGATGCTTCATTTAAGAGTGTTGGTCCAAGGGGTAGACCAAGTATGTTTAAATCTCTCTCTGTTCTGACATTTAACTCCATACTTCTCATATACTATCATTCTGAAGTTATATTTCTTCATCTGTCAATAGAGGTTGATAATTGTGAATCATACATTGAAAACATAAGAACACTATAAGCTTTAATCAGCGAGTAGCTTATCTTTAACTATTAGTAATTATTCATCATTACCTTCAATTAGCAAAACAGAAAATTATTTGAAAATTCTAAGGAGCGCAGTCAATGAATATAGCCAAGATCCATACTTAGAGTGTCTAACTTTGTTTTCAGCGGCTGTCGTGCATGAGGCTGTGGAGAATATTACAGCTGAAGCAATTCCCTCAAGGAAGTACAACAAAGTGGCAGTGATTATTTCCCCAACCTTTACCTTTGATAAGTGTCATTTTCTTGCTACTAGTGACTCTTTTCCACTTTCCTAGGTCAGTTCAGGCTCTGCCCTCCATGCTTGTTTGGAAACAGCAATTACCAGAGGATGAGTTGTAGGTCACTGAGTTAACCAAACCACTAGCATTGGATTCTTTCTTGAAGTGTGACTTTTCTCAGCATATAAATTGCTCCTTAGTATTTTGAGAAGAATCTTGAAGTCTCACGTGTCCCTCTGCAGTTAATCTGTGGTGTGATCACAGATTTTATAGCTTGTGGATGACCACCCAGTAGAGGTGTGAGAAAATTCGAGTTTAAAAGAAAAATGGTTCTGTAGTATTTTTATGGAAATAGTTTTTATCTCAGGGATTCACAGCTCACATTAAGAAACACTTATATTAAATGTATATGAGTATGGTATGGGACACTGAAAATTTGTAGCAAATAAGATAAACGGGGAGATTTAGTTTCTATCAAGTAAAATTTAAAAATTAGTACATAGTAGCTGCTATTCTAGAAACCATATTTTAAAAAGGAATTCTTTAGATTATTTTACAGGGCTTAGTCTAGTAAAAGAAATAAATCACTGATACTTATAAATCCCTTCAAATGTGAGAGAACATATTAAAGAGGGTTAAAAGAAGAAAAGTCACACTTGTCTCAAGAATTTAAGGAGGCTTCCTATGCCTGAGAAATTGGTAGAATTTTTATACCCCTTGAGAATATATTTTGTTTAGATGCTATTCTAAGGAATCTGATCCTATTGAAATTTAATCTTTACAGATAGATATTATGTGAGTCAAATTATATGATTTTACTTTTTAATGAACAAATTGCTAAAATTTCTTCAATAATGACCCAAAAATTTGGTCCATAAGAAGGGTGTGGTAGGGTCATTATAGGAAAGTTAAAGGGTAAAGAAATTTTAGATAAAGTTGCCTGGATAATAAATAATTGTAAGTGAAGTGATGATAGCATGGTAGTACAAAAGTCAAATTGAGCTTCAAAGGCAGCTGTCCCACAGGAGTAGGGGCACACACATCTGAGAGCAGTGGAAAGATACTGAAGACATTCGAGGAGACAACAGAGGTGACTAAGGTAGCACATGAATACACTGAGATGGCTTGGAAGGTCTAGAAAAAAATTACTATTATTGAGACTGAAGATGAGACAATATGTTTTGATTTTTGATGCTGCTAGTGAGAAAGGAAGGGAGTCTAAAGTAGAAGGAACATCTTTACGAGATGAGCAATGGCTTTGTATTTGCTGAATGAGTGAATTGCTATTTTGTTTTCACAGTGACAAATCCATTCCATCCTTGTTAATAGTGTACCAGGTCTCCGAGTTCTCTATTCCTCAGCAAAGGAACTATTTTCTTTTACCTTTATTCCGTTTTCTTTGTCTTTCTCCTTTACACAGTAGCCGTGTTAATAAGTATGACATGACATATTTGATTTTAGATTTAATTTGCATTTCTCTAATTTATGATATTGCACCTCAGGATATGAACTTCATTTCATACTGTTATTGGCTATTGGTATATCTTTGATTGTTTTGGTTTGATTTTTTGTTATTGAGGAATTTTTGTTACTTTTAAAGATAGTATCTCATTTTATGGACTAGCCTTCTTTTTACTTTATTGATCTACTTACACAGCCTCCCAGATGCTATAATTTCAAATATATCTCACCATAATTAATATGCGCATATGTATAAATTTTATATTCTATCTATCTATCTATCTATCTATCTATCTATCTATCTATCATCTATCTATAGTTTTTTTGTAAACTTCAGTATTCATTATATTGTCTATGGATATCAAATTTCTCTACCAAAATTTATTAAGACATTTGTTACTTCTCTCTTGAGTCCATAGCAGTATCTTGTGCCAACATTATGTCACTAAATTATTTCCAATGAAGACCTTTGTCATAGCTAACCTGTTTCTAAGGCCAGTACATAGCATACTAAATAGAATATGTTTTCTTAGTATTTTTCAGCACTTCACAAATTGTATTAAATAATTCAATGATTCCTCCAACAGTATAATCAAACAAAACTTGCTATCCTACATGCTGGAAATGTTGCCCTATGAACATGAAAGGCAGAGTTTATTGTCTTCCTTCAGACTATATATTAATGATAGAGAGTTGCATGTGGCAATACAATATTAATATATGAAAAGTAGCAAATGGGGTCTTCTGGAGGAGATGAGGGGAATGCTTATTAAAGTAGGCAGGGGAAATATTTCTTAATATGTCTGGTGGATATATAGTAGCTAAACTTGAATGGAAGAACATGTCGGAATCATCAGGTTTAGAGAGACTTGGTGTTCTTTTAAAGGCACTGGCTAGCTCATCTCTTCAGAGCTTCGTTAAGTAGGTAAGAAATGCCAATGAGCAATTGGAGATGCAGGCAAAAGTATATTATGTACATAGCATCACTTAGTTCAAGCTGCATCCAAACAATAATGGTGTGATTTAACACTATCATTAATTGAATACACAGATCCATAACCATACCATGAACTGTTTAAAACATGAAAATATAATTCATCTTAATTGATAGAAAATATTTAGGTTATTCACATATATAAAACAAATGGATTTCTGTTCATTGCAATTGGTGGTGTCATGGGAGCAAGTTTGATAGGCATAATTGAAAGTTCAATCTTGGTCAAGATCCTCACATATCCAGCTCAGCATCACAATGCAATAAATCTTGCTGAAGTCATCATTGCCACTTCCTGCATAGAAATAATGCCCTTGTCATTCTTAGAAACACATGCCAAACAAAACAAAAACAAAAAATAAAACAAAACTAAAAACCCCAAACAACAGCAAAAACAAGTTGCTTTTTAAAATCTATATGCATAAAAACCATGGATGTCAATTAATCTGTACATTATGATCTAGTTATAAATGCTTAGATAACGCTGATTTCAGTGTTACAGTGAAGTAAACATCAAATGAGCAACTTGCTGAAATAAAAATGCTAATTAGTAATTAGAATTCTACATTTTCAGGGCCATTTCACTTTGCAAGGTTAAAATTTCCTCCTGTGTTTGGACCAGAAAACATATAAGAATAGTCAAACAAAAATTATCTACAGGGAAAATTAAGGAACAAATAAGCAAAACAAACTTTGATGGTGATTTGGCTTCCAAAAGTAACTGGATTCTTTAAGCTAAAAGCTGAATCATTTACTATAACTCCACATGCAAGCATGTAGTGAAGAAAAGACATCTGAACATCAGGAGCTAGATGGTTTTATGAGGTTATCCATATCTTAAGGTTTCTATTGCTATGAAGAGAAACCATAACCACACCAGATTTAATAAGGAAAGCATTTAACTGGGACTAGCATATAGTTAAGAGGTTTAGCACATTATCATCTTGGTGAAAGCAGAGTGGCGTGCACACAAACATGGTGCTGGAGAAGGGGCTGAGAGTTCTACATCTAAACTGAAGGCAGCAGGAAGAGGACTGGCTTGAGCTTCTGAGACCTCAAAGTCCAACTTCTCCCCCAACAATGACACAGTAGCTCACTTCCTAATAGTGCCACTCCCTATGGTCCTATGGTTATTGTTTTTCCAAACTACCATACTCATGGCTTTAGAGAAGTCCAGATTATTTTACAATTAAAACATTTTATATATATAGTATGTATGTAATGATCTACAAACCCACAGGCACTTAGTGTGCCAGTCTCTGTTATATTCTTTTCTTATTTTTTTCTTTAAAATTATTCCATTAACTCTTTAGAAACAAAAGCAAAGTCTCTTTATCAATTAATCTAATCTATTCATTCCCTGGATGGTAATCCGGAACTTTATTATGCCAAAGTGCTCCAGAGAAGACATAAGAATGAACAGAGATGAAAAATGCAGACTTGTAAGTATATAATTAAATTTCTACACTTTCTAAAGTTCAGATTTGTAGGGTGTTTGTTCTCCTGCAATTTGAAAATACTCTGGTAAAGACAAAACTGGACAATCAGGATAAGGGGCCACATCACTTGTTTTACACAGATACCAGCTGAAGCAGGTGCTAGCGAAGAAAGTTAGCTGAGAGTCTTGTGCTAAAAGTGGAAGGACAATGAATGCTTGTTGTTGAAGAACTGCAGGAATTATTGGTGTTTTCTAATGCCTCTGAAGGATAATTCTGGAAACAAAGGATTTATTAAGTTGAAATCATTGTTCCTCCAAAAAAAGGGAATAGACTATGAGCCAGTAGCTGAGAATGATATTCTTAGGTTTCCTAACTATAATCTCCAAGGAATATTTACTATCTAAATTTAGTCTAGCTCTTAATGTTTTCTAGACCATTATACAGAATTTTCTCTAATTAAGGTACTTTATATGATTTTGTGACAGGATTGCCTGTTGAGGGAAGTGCTGAAAAAGTAAACAGCTTTCCATCTAATTACTTTGCCAAACTAGTCATGATGAGTTTTATGAACTAGTCATCAAAGCTTGCATGCATTTCTGTAATATATTGGGACTGATTTGGGGTGTTTTGTGATCATCCATCTGCCTTGCTGTATTCTTTTTTTAATTAATTAATTTTTTATTATTTTCTTTATTTACATTTCAAATGTTATCCCCCTTTCCTCAGTTTCCCCTCTGAAACCTCCCCATCCCATTCCCCCTCCCCCTGCTCACCAGCCTACCCATTTTCACTTATTCATGCTGACATTCCACTACACTGGGACCCTTCACAAGATCAAGGGACTCTCCTCTCATTGATGTTCCACAAAGCCATCCTCAGCTACTTATGCGGCTGTAACCATGGGTCCCTCCATGTGTACACATTGGTTGGTGATTTAGTCCCTAGGAGCTCTGGGGTACCGGTTGGTTCATATTGTTGTTTCTCCTATGGAGCTGCAAACCCCTTCAGCTCCTTGAGTCCTTTCTCTAGATCCTCCATTGGAGACCCTGTGCTAAGTCCAATGAATGACTCTGTGCATTCACCTCTGTATTTGTCAGGCACTGGCAGAGCCTCTCAGGAGAGACCTATATCAGGCTCCTGTCAGCAAGCAATTGTTGGCATCTACAATAGTGTCTAGGTTTGGTAACTGTATATGGGATAGATCCCCAGGTGTGACAGTCACTCAATGGCCTTTCCTTCAGTTCCTGCTCCAAACATTGTCTCTGTATCTCCTCCCATGGGTATTTTGATCCTCCTTGATGTATTCTTACCCAGCATTCATTGCTGACCCCAAAGTGATCTTGCAGATGTGAGTACTGTGCAACATTAGGATAATCATCTGACATGGCTTTTTAGAGGCCTGATGTAGTGGAAAGAATGTAAATCCCCTTGAGGCAAGATTGATCTTGAGGATACCCTTGGACCTGGAGTGAATGACCACTGAGAGGACACCACCAACAATGCTGGTCCTATCCAAGAGGTTAGTGAATATAAGAGTCTTTTGAACTAATCCATTTTAAGGTAACCTAAAGCAAGAGTAAATGAATGCCTTCTAAGACCCAAGCAATACATATTTTGCTTTATGTCTCATAAATTATCTGTCTCAAATTCTCAACATTCACATTGATGACAGATGCCACTGATAAATAGTTATCACTTTGTTCTAATAAATTATTATTGACCAGAGAAGCTAATATGTCGTTTTGATCCAGAGGGTTCATTGGCTGGCTCCTGCCCTAAAGAGAGATCTGAAGTAAAACAATTTCTCAGAAAACCATTATATTTTTATGATGAGAAAGGCTCTTGTCTAGTATTATATATCCCAATACAAAGAAGCTGCAGAAATTAAAGGAAGGGCAGTTACAGGAGATGAGATCTCATGAGAAGTTCTACTATTAACTATTTGGAACATTGTCCCAGCTGATTCAAAATAACAGATCCTAGAGCTCTTCAGAATATGCCTCTCATCTTCATAGTTTTATCAACTTGTACATTTTAAGTCACTTTCCTGGCTTCCATGTTAGAGCTTCTCAGACTGCATACCTGTATTTGGGCAGATCATAGAAAAAAGGTGAAGGTCTACCTTGGTGATGGCTTATAGCTCCTATGTTTTCCTGACTCTATCGTGTGTGTGTGTGTGTGTGTGTGTGTGTGTGTGTGTGTGTGTGTGTGTGTGTGTGTTCGTGTGTGAAAAGATGAGTATGAGAGTTTTATGATGTGGTGATACACACCATGTATTTCAGTTACTGTGAATGTTGGGAAAAAACCAACTAAAAGGAGAAAATATTTATTTCATTAGAGCCTCAGAGTGTTACTCACCTGCCCTCTGGGTTCCATTCATTCTGGGCCATGATGAAGCCAATATAATGATGGGGAGTGTGTGGGCAGACAGGAAACAGAAAGAGGGAAGTAGGGCTGAGGTCACCACAATTCCATAATTCTCTAACAAGAACTCGTTTCTTAAAATTTCTAGAACCTTGCAATATCCACGCAAGTTATGACTCCATGGCTAGATTCATCTGTTGATGAACACAGAGATATTATGGTTGATTTGCTTCCTGAAGGCTTTCTCTAATTACACTACAATATCAGTGATCAAATCATCAACAGGCAATCTGTAACGACTATGTACCATATATAAGCTGAGTATAGGACTCAAACGACCAACTAGAGCAATAATATTGTTCTTAATTGCTTGGGGCCTCTATTGTTCTCATCTGTAAGTAATACATAATATAGAACTATACTTTTAAAATTACCTTGTTTCTTTGTGAATTTCACATCATGCACCCCTCCCATCAAACCCACCCTCCAGCCTTGCAACCTCCATTTCCCCAATGGTGAAAACACAATCTGGTTGTGGAAGCTGTAGTGTGTCACAGTGTGACCCATGGTATACCTTTTTGTCCAGAATTCTTTGCTTGCTAATGTTCATTTCAATTAGTCATTTCTCTGGTAAGAGGCCTCTGCTTTCTGTCATATTATCAATCCTGGAACCTTTATGGACTCCCTTTTCCTATGTCATGGAGATCCTATAACTTTGGATCTGTTGGACTGGCCCCTTCATGCACTCCATCAGTTTATCAATGGGATAGATGTTGGGGTGAGCCAATTTAAAGCCCTGGATCTGGGTCTGAGTGGTATTTGAGCTGATCAGCCCAGAACCTCTCCAGCCTACTATAGGTGGCAGAGGGTGATAAAGTCTTAGTGATGACTAACCCAAATGCAGCCGCCTACATGTTTGTGTGTGTGTGTGTGTGTGTGTGTGTATTTATTTATTTATTTATTAGTTTGCTCATTTGTTTGTTTCTTTGTTCTAAACAAAGGGCTTAGAGTTGGTGGCTCAACTCTCCTGCCTTCATGAACCTAGGGTCAGCTCTCCTGTCTGCCATAGGTAGCAATGGGCAAAGGTGGGAGAGGAAATCTCTAAGTCTCCTCATGCTGCCAAGCAGCAAACAAGTTGTGGAGCCAGCTCTCTGATGCTCAACACCCTCAGGGTCGGCTCATCCACTTGTCCACCATCAGTATATAACTATACTTTATTGTCTTGTTTTAAGCATTCCTAGTAAAACACTTGGAACAGTGTGTCACAGTAAAAGCATTCAATGATTGCACAAACAGTAACAACAACAAACCCAATGAGGTCTAGTGTGTATATGAATGAAAGAAAAAAAGTAGGTTAGACTGCATATGTTTTCTTCTTGTAAGATTCTACCATATTTCCCTGTAGTTGCATGAAAATTAAATACTTCACAACTGTCACCTATATCTGCCACCATTTTTCCTCTTGCATATGAGAAAGCATCTTTGACTTCTATGCTGTCAAAAATAAAATCAGAACAAGTTACAGAACTTCAAAAGTTTCTCCTCTTCTCTTCTCTTCTCTTCTCTTCTTTTCTCTTCTCTTCTCTTCTCTTCTCTTCTCTTCTCTTCTCTTCTCTTCTCTTCTCTTCTCCTCTCCTCTCCTCTCCTCTCCTCTCCTCTCCTCTCCTCTCCTCTCCCCTCCCCTCCCCTCCCCTCCCCTCCCCTCCCCTCCCCTCCCCTCCCCTCCCTTCCCCTCCCTTCCCCTTCCCTTCCCTTTTCTTTCCTTTTCTTTTTCTCTTTCTTTTTGAATGTACTAAGAAGAGTGTGATTCAGAGGCTACCCAACCACAGTGATAGAGACCTCTGCTCACAGCAGTTAAAGCATCATTTATAGAACAGAAAGGAAGGGAGATTCTGATTTCTGTGTGTATGTCTGTGTGAGTTTAAGTGCTGTATATTTGTTTGTTTGTTTTTTTTTTTTCTGGGAAAGTATCACTTTTTTAGTCAGAGCTGTCGATAGTAGACTTTTTGAGTTCTGGATCATGCTGACTAGGGTATAAAACTCACACTTTGCATTCACTTAAGAGAGGAGCTAGAGAAAGTACCCAAGGAGCTAAAGGGATCTGCAACCCTGTAGGTGGAACAACAATATGAACTAACCAGTATCCTCGGAGCTTGTGTCTCTAGCTGCATATGTATCAGAAGATGGCCTAATTGGCCATCAGTGGAAAGAGAGGCCCATTGGTCTTGCAAACTTTGTATGCCTCAGTACAGGGGAACGCCAGGGCCAAGAAGTGGGAGTGGGTGGTAGAGGAGTGGGTGAGGGATGGCATGGGGGACTTTTGGGCATTGGAAATGTAAATGAAGAAAATACCTAATTAAAAAAAGATTAGAATTAGAATGGGGGGAAATCAGGATGATTCCACTCCTGACTCTAAGGATGGGCATGAGTCTCTGCGGAGATCTAAGTGGTGGCTTTTATTTTAATGCATTTCTTCAGTGAAATTCATGTCACTTGAACAAGGCAGCTATTGGTCCACTAAGTTTTGAAAGTTCCTGTGTTTGAATTGTGATGGTGCATTGCTTTTTTCATGAAATAGTAAGTGGTTGTGAGCTCTTTCTCTTTCTCTTTCTCCCCCCCCCCCTTCTCTCTTCCCTCTCTGCATGTGTGTGTGTGTGTTTAATTGCAAATAATCTTTGAAAATATACCTTAAACAGTTGTATATACATGCAGTACTGAAAAATAAAAATAAAAGCTCTGGTAGTTACTCCAGCAATATAGGACTTTATGATTGCTGCATTATACTTCAATGCTCTTGAGAGTCCTGATTTTCATGTGAAGTCTAAAGAAAAGAAGAGTCGGTGAGATGGGACTTTAACAATCAGAAATGCCAATTCTGGGCTCAGTACTGTTAAGCACTGGTGTTGAGGTGTCAGGCCACTCACATCTTTTACCTGAACATTGTATTCTGTTGGAGATAGGAAGACAGTGTGATGAAGCTGCACTTTGATGGAAAGAAAGAAAACAGGAAGAATTTTACAGTTTGATTACACATAGAAATCTGGGGAGAACACGACCATCCCATGTAAGGACACGTGGCCAGTCACTAGACAAAGGGACAGTCGGCAGCTTGGTCATGTGCCTCTACTGTGGTTTCTGAGCAAGGAAGGGGTAATGCAGCACAAATGAGCCCAGGATTGCCTACTTTTTATAGTTTAACAAATTCTGAACAGAAGAGATTGTTGTGATCATAAAAAGAAAAAGAGCTATTAAGATATGTTCTGGTGGGGTGTGGGGAAGGGGTGTGCCTTGGCAGGCCAGGCCAAGGCATCTCTTCCCCCTGAGAGACCAGCCACACAACAGTATAGTATAGAATAGAATTTATTCAGGGCATGGGGAGGGGAATTAAGAGATTAGTAGAGGCAGAGATAGGCAGAGAGAGGGAGGGAGTAGCGAAGTAGAGGCCGGCCGTGACCATGTGGAGAGACGGGGAAGGGAATAGGGAGAGAGGGGGAGCAAGGAGGAAAGAGGCAAAAGAGACAAGAGAGGCAAAAGAGTAAGAGAGTGAAGGGTGAGGCCAAGCAGCTCCTTTTATAATGGGTCAGGCCTACCTGGCCAGTGCCAGGTAACTGTGGAGGTAAAGTCCAAACAGAATACTAAGAGATATCCTTGGTTATCTGGGACATACCCATTTTGTAAGGATAGGTGACAACGACCTATAGTTGAAACCACAGAGAAGAGAAGAACTAGCAGTTAGGATGTGATCCAAGTTGCTGAAACAGACCACATGGCTTGACCTAGGGCACAAATAGGATGCTTTATACAGGCCAAATGAGGTGAACATAGCAAGATTTTAGGTTTGCTGACTCTCAGCATGTTGATAGTTGGGTCAAGTGCATTTGCCACACATGTTAACAGGAAGGCCACAGGACACATCCCTTGACTAGATCTTCCAGAATGACAAGAGCTTACCCTTCTAACCTTGTCTACAGGAGACACTGAAGAGCATTTTCTCTGGGATGGCATTGGGTCAGGAGAGCTAGTCTTTAGACAATAGTAGTTTTATGAACTTTATTGAGGTCAAATTTCATAGATTGTTCTGGGACCCATGGACTTATATTCCATACAGACCTGATATTGACTTTCTAAGCAAATGGTATCTGGCCTCAAACATTCACTGGGCTTTATACACTGTCTACAAACTAATTGATAGGTCAAGCCATTTGTGACACTACAGTTATCTTTAAAGTGTCAGGGTGCAAGCAGTAAATAACATAAACTTGAATCATTCTGTCTCACAAAATAAAGGCTCCCTGGGTCAATTTAAAGATTGGCAGAAAGAAATCCATGTCAAGGTGAATTCATCCCAGGGTGAACATGAAAAATTAGCAGTAGCATCAGTATTTTTTTCCAGTATATATAGGAATTTCCTGTTTGTTTTTTGAAAATATGTTATATGGAATTCTTTAGTCTAAAGTATTTGAAATATAGAATGAACACAGAACTTTTAATTTTTAGTTGATAACTTTATTTTTGTATTTCTGTCCATTCATTGGGTGTAAATATCTGCTTCTGACTCTTTCAACTGCTTGTTGAGTCTTTTGGAGGACAGTCGTGATAGGTCTCTTCTAATGAGTGCTCCAAACCCTCAGTAGTAGTATCAGGCCTTGGGGCCTCCACTTGAGCTGGATCCCACTTTGGGCCTTTCACTGGACCTTCTTTTTCTCAGGTTCTTCTTCATTTCTATCCCTGCAGTTCTTTCCGACAGGAACAATTATGGGTCAGAGTTTTGAATATGGGATGGAAATCCCAGCCCTCACTTGATGCCCTTACTTTCTGCTGGAGGTGGGCTCTACAAGTTTCCTCTCCCCACTGTAGGGCATCTCATCTAAGGTCCCTTCTTTTGATTCCTGAGAGTCTTTCACCTTCCAGGTCTTTGTTACATTCTGGAGGTTTCCCCACAATCTTCTACCTTCTGAAGTTGCCTATTTCCATTCTCTCTGCTGGCCCTCAGGACTTCAGACTTCCCTTATACAACCCCCCCCCCCCCCCCCCGCCAAATAGCACATCATGCTCCCCTTCCCCCTCTGGCCAGCTATTTTCCCTCTCAGGTCCCTCCCTCCCTCTTCCATTGTGATTTCTTTCTTCTCCCACCCAAGTGGGACTGAGGTGTCCTCACTTAGGACCTTTAGCTTGTTGACCGTTTTGAGTTTAGTGGACTGTATCTTGGGTATTCTGTATCTTTTTACTAATATCCACTTATTAGTGAGTGGATATGCATATCCTTTTGGGTCTGAGCTAATTCTCTCAGGATATTTTCTAGTTCCATACATTTGCCTGCAAAACTCAGGATGTCTTCATTCCTAATAGCTGAGTAGTATTCCATTGTGTAAATGAACCACATTTTCCATATCCATTCTTCTGTTGTAGGACATTTGGGTTGTTTCCAGCTTCTGGCTATCACAAACAAGGCCACTATGAATATAGTGGAACTCGTGCACCTGTGGCATGGTAGGGAATCTTCTGGGTATATTCCCAAGAGTGGTATTGCTGGGCCTTCAGGGAGATCTATTTATAATTTTCTGAGGAACCTCCAGATTGATATTCAGAGTGGTTGTACCAGTTTGCAATCCCACCAGCAATGGATGATAGAAGCTGCTGACCCCTGTGGTTGAATTAGGGACATGCAAGGAGAAGCTGAGGAGGAGAGTGACCCTGTATGAGGACCAGCAGTCTCAATTAATCTGGACCCCTGAGATCTCTAAAACATTGGACCACCAACCAGGCAGTATACAGCAGCTGATATGAAGCCCCCAACATATATACAGTAGAGGACTGCTGGGAATTGGTTTAGTCAGAGAAGATTCACCTAACCCTCAAGAGACTGACTGATGGAGTGCGGGTTGGGAGGGCATTTTGTGGAGACAGTGGGGCAGGGAGGACATATGGGATATGGAACAGTTGGAGGGTGGACTGGGATGGGAATGAAATCTAGAGTTTAAAATTAATTAATTAATTAAAAAAAGAAAAAAAAGTATTTCAAAATAAAGTGTCATCAAATAAAAGCATTTAGTTATGTAACTTTTAAAACCTTTTTGCTATCCTAGGTTTTGGGCTAATATCCACTTATCAGTGAGTACATATTGTGTGAGTTCCTTTGTGGATGTGTTACCTCACTCAGGATGATGCCCTCCAGGTCCATCCATTTGGCTAGGAATTTCATAAATTCATTCTTTTTAATAGCTGAGTAGTACTCCATTGTGTAGATGTACCACATTTTCTGTATCCATTCCTCTGTTGAGGGGCATCTGGGTTCTTTCCAGCTTCTGGCTATTATAAATAAGGCTGCTATGAACATAGTGGAGCATGTGTCCTTCTAAACACATGAAACTCAAGAAAAATGAGGACTGAAGTGTGGACACTATGCCCCTCCTTAGAAGTGGGAACAAAACACCCTTGGAAGGAGTTACAGAGACAAAGTTTGGAGCTGAGATGAAAGGATGGACCATGTAGAGACTGCCATATCCAGGGATCCACCCCATAATCAGCATCCAAACGCTGACACCATTGCATACACTAGCAAGATTTTATTGAAAGGACCCAGATGTAGCTGTCTCTTGTGAGACTATGCAGGGGCCTAGCAAACACAGAAGTGGATGCTCACAGTCAGCTAATGGATGGATCACAGGGCTCCCAATGGAGGAGCTAGAGAAAGTACCCAAGGAGCTAAAGGGATCTGCAACCCTATAGGTGGAACAACATTATGAACTAACCAGTACCCCAGAGCTCTTGACTCTAGCTGCATATCTATCAAAAGATGGCCTACTTGGCCATCACTGGAAAGAGAGGCCCATTGGACACGCAAACTTTATATGCCCCAGTACAGGGGAACACCAGGGCCAAAAAGGGGGAGTGGGTGGATAGGGGAGTGGGGGTAGGTGGGTATGGGGGGCTTTTGGTATAACATTGGAAATGTAAATGAGCTATATACCTAATAAAAATGGAAAAGGAAAAAAAAATAAAACCTTTTTGCTATGTTCCTATCTACAATAAAATGAGAGACAAAGAATAGATTATGCCAACTTTTGTATAATGCTTCAGCCCCTTTGAATTTTCATTTATAAATATACATGGTGACTAAATAATCATGGGCTATATGAGAACAACAAAACAGACATTTCAACATAACCAGAGAAATCCCATGAGGTCTTAACACCAAACAAAGAACTGCAGGCATCTAAGAAATGCTAAAAGTAGGAATAGTCTTTCTAAGGGAAGAGCCCACAAACTCCTTGCCTAATATCAAGTAACCAGCTCTGAAAATATACATAAAAGTAACATTATACTGTCTGAGCAGGTTATTACACACACACACACACTCATATTTGCATCTAAAATAAGTAATAATAAAATGTCATGAATTTAAAAGAAAGTGAAGAAGGGCATAGGAGAGAACAAAACCAGAAGAAGTATAATAACATTATCATCTCAAAAATAAAGGAAAATGAAAATTTGCATAATAATTTATTTGAAGATTGATTACTCCTCAAACCAGGATAAGAAGGACTTTATCTATGCTATTTGCTCTGACACCTTTACTGAATAGCATGTAATGGGCACTTCAGAACATTTGATTGATCTTCACGTGGATCTTCTACAGACAAGCTGAAAATAAGCAGTACCCTGGGAACGTTGAGAATCTTTGTAGAGATGTGAACTTGAATATAAATATTTTAGTGTGTTGTCTCTAATGACAGAATGTATAAACATCTTATGATGAGATTATAATATCTCCCTGGTTTTGAAATTCCTTATAATAATAAAAAACAAAAGCCTGGCTTTTCTTGTATCTGTTTTAAGGTCTTCAGTGTTTCCACATCAGGATGGACACAAATCTTCTCATGGGAGTTAATGCAATGTTTTGCATATTTTGATAATCTCCAGAAAAGGATCTACATTCAATCATGTCTTTCTTTAACTCTTGAAATTTACAAAGGTTTCCACTATCTCTCTTCATATTTAGTTTATTCACCCAGCTCTTGCACATTTGGTTTGCTGCTGGATGGCCAGCTTTCTATTCAATCTAAGATGTCCTTTAATAGGGAACCAAAATGATATCTAACAAAAGATGGAGTCTACATGAGTTAATATAAGTGCGGAGAAAGTCAGATATTTATATCCATATTATTCTCCACAGACATGAAGCCTTTGAGCAAAGGAGAACTGAGAACACTGAACTGTAGCCCTGGTGCTACAAAATCTGAGTCCCATTGACTGCAACTAACTGATCTTGTTGTGTGAGGGGTGAGCTGTGCTGCCCCTGTGACCTGGCTTTGACAAGGGTAGCATGCTGCTTTGCTCTCATAAGGTATCTCTTCAGGTAGAAGCATATTCAAAACACTCACTGAATTTCGAAAGACAAAAGAAGTTAGGGGAGAGAACTGTCATTGGTTCAGGGATTCATAAAGGAAATATTTCTTGAATCTTTGAAGGAGCTGGAGAGTCTAGACCTCAGGCAACACTGGGACACAAATGGGGTTATTTTATTCTCTCAAATTCTAACTATAAATGGATAGTGGGAATAAGGATTTATATCTCTCTCTACCCCACATTAGGATACTAGTTTCTCATTATTTCTTTCGATTGTGTGTTCTCCCGGAGACTCTTAGAGTATGAACAACCTATATACAGAGTCAGAAATTTTAAAATAATCTGTAAAGCTTAAATATTTAACATTACTTTTTGAGATAATTTTTGCCATTAAGTAGAATTCTCTTTCATTCTCTTGTAATAGGTAAAAATTATTTCTAACCTATTTATCTGAGAAACAGTAGGTGACAGTAGAATATTTCCAGTCTGTTATCACATGCAATGTTTCAATAAGCATTTGTTTCAGAGGCAAGCGTGTCTGAGAAATAGCATTGCTCAGATGAACGAATCCTCTGATTGCTATGTTTACAACGTGGTTCACTGTGAAGTCTGAAATAATTTAATACCACAAGTATTGTGTAAGAGTGTCTGTGAATCCTCATCTCCATCACATAGTGCGCTTGCAATGTTCAGATTCTGTCTAATCTTGAGAATTAAAATGTATTTCATGACTTTGTGACCATAAATTTTAACTTACTTTTAGTTCTACATGCTGTATGCTGAACTCAGTGCAAAAAATGTCTTCAGAGTAAAGCAGTTTTTCCTTCAAATTATCAGAATTAGCTTGTAACATTTATAAGTGGCTATTTGGAAATTTTAATAGATTTATAAATTAATCTTCAACAAAATTTAGTGGAGTACAGTAAATTTAAGAAATGAATATCTTTTGTCTTTGTGATTCTTTATTTCCCATTTCCTATATTAAAATAAAGTAGCCTTTTAGTCAAAACAATCAAACAAACAAGAAACAAAAAACAAAAACAAACAAAAAACCCCACAGAACATTAAGATATGAATATCAAGGTGGAGAGATGGCTCAGTGGTTAAGAGCACTGACTTCTCTTCCAGAAGTCCTGAGTTCAATTCCCAGCAACCATGTGTAATGGGATATGATGCCTTCTTCTGGTGTTTCTGAAGACAGCAGCAGTGTATTCAGATACAAAAATAAATGGAACTGGTTTTTTGTTTGTTTGTTTGTTTTTTGTTTTTGTTTTTTGTTTTTTTTTTTAAAAAAGAAATGAACATCATTTTCTCAGGCTTAATTAAAAGGCACGAATAAGAACCTGTTTCTACCTTATTGGGTTACTGCTCATTGCTCTAGGAGCAGCTAATGTCAGTTTAACAAAATGCAGCAGGCAGACAAAAAGAAAGAAAGAAAGAAAGAAAGAAAGAAAGAAAGAAAGAAAGAAAGAAAGAAAAGAAAAGAAAAGAAAAGAAAAGAAAAGAAAAGAAAAGAAAAAAGAAAAGAAAACCACATCAAAATCAAAAGACTTGTGACACATCAACTACTCTTTCTACTTTGCCCATAACTTCACGGTCATGACCAAGTCTTCTGAATTTCCTGTGTCCTAATTTAATTTAATTTATTCATTGCATTATTATTATTATTATTATTATTATTATTATTATTTTGTCAGCTTGACACAATCTGCAGTTGTCAGAGAAGAGAAAAGCTCAGTTGAGAAAATGCGCTCTTCTCTCTGACCTTTAAGCAAGCCTAAGGAACGTTTTCTTGATAAATGAACGATTAATGTGGGAAGGTTCAGCTTACTGCTGGCTGAGGTATATAAGAAGACACACTAAGCAAGCCTGGGGGAACAAGTTATTAGGCAGCACTCCTCTATGGCCTCTGCTTCAGTCCCTGTCTTTTAGTTCCTGCCTTCAGGTTCCTGCCTTGAGTTTCTACCTTAACTCCTCTCTAGAATGGGCTATGCAGTATAAACAGAAATAAGCTCTCTCCACAGTGAGATGCTGTTGGTAACGGTGTTTCATCACAGAAACAGATATTAAGTCTCTTATTGCCATCTCCAAGAAAATTCCTATTGTTTTTTTAATATTACTTGATATATCTTGTCCTTTCTGTCGCAGTACCATTCGACACATTTTAAGAGCTTCTATTCAAAAGATGTTTGGGATTCCTGGAGTGACTTGTGCTTGAGTTTATGCTTTTATAGCAGGATCTCAGTGGGAAATTTACAGTGCTCCAGGGTTTAGAGACTATTTTTCTACAGTCATTTTACTATATGTTTTATTATCTTTATAAAGATAATGTTCAATATATATTGAATGTGCTAATGTCTTTATAATATTACTATATATTCATGAACAACATAGAGGACTCAGAAACTAAGTTAACAATAAAAGGTTATCCCCTAAGAAGATAAAATGTGATCACTGAATGCAGTGTCCATGATTATGTGTATACATATGGGGGGTATGTCTGTGTGATCATGAGAGAACATTTAAACTTAGAATATAAGTTACTTTTGGTGAACAAAATTCCTAAATGACAAAATTCTGACTGTGAATACATAAACTTTTGTATGAAATTGGCTAGAACCTGTAGATGGCATTACTTTCAGAGTATGACAAACTAAGGAAGAAAATTCCAAATCCAAAAGGACTGAGGATTGCAGTGAGGATAGATTGCTGAATAATTTATGTAAAAAACTAGATAGTATAATTTAGCTTGCACCAGGTTAGCTGACTAATCCTCTAAGGCTACTTATTTATTGGAGCATCAAGGTTAGGTAACATACATTCAGGTCAACTTTGAAGAGGGGAATTGATTTCACTGAGCCAATGTATAACATCTGTTCCTACCCATTTGGATGTTTGGTATTTGATTAAAGAATTATGACTGAGTTGGCAACCTAATGATATAGATTAGTGTCCATGGACTAGAACATCATATCCATTTGGCTATTGTACACCTCATTTGTGGAGGACACAGTTTTTAAGCATGCATGTAAAATAGAAGTGTGTTTATATTTGAGACCTATGTTCTCCATCCATAATCTCTTCTCAAAGCATCTTGTCTCTAGTTTTCCAGTCTTGTTCATTTTGAGTTCCAGAACTATGAAAAGTCAGTGAGCCCAGAAGTCAGTGAACCATGGAAACAGCTTACTGGAGATTCTGCTTCCTATAATTACTTCTTACTTTCAGTGCCTTCTGAAGCCACATGAGTGTAGCTGTTTTGTCATACGAACATACTCTGATAAAGAATCATTGTGCTCTTGCAGCAATCTATCATAATGGTTCACCTGTTTTCTTCTCATTCTTCTGGTCTAGGGAAATCCATGATATCCATGATGAGGGTGAAGGCAGGACTAGTAGTAGATATGTGCATACAGAATTCTTAGAAAAAATCCACTTATGAAGTTGACATATGACTTGGGCACCTACCTACACTTGGTCTCATTCATAAGAGGTTCCTTTGTTAGTCTATTATTGATACCACATTTGAAAAGGCTTGCTCAGATAATATCTGTATCATAAAAGTTATTCCAAGTTTTGTCTATTTACTTAAGTTAGCTATTCCATGTTTTATTGGAATGCAGAAGCAAGGCAAAAAATGCCTGTCAAGAGGAGAATATTTACTTTCAAACTGTATACCAGGGACATCTGGTATACATTTTCCACCAAGATTGTGAGAGTCATTATTCAGCATTACAATCTGGCATAGATATTTCAAGCACATAGCATCTGTGGTCTAGTCATACCAGGCATAGCAGAGAGTCCTCTTTTTTGTGAGGCCCATTCAAAATTGCAAGCTCATGGGTCATTCAGTAAATGGTTGCAATAGACATTGAAATGTGTTATTTATCTTGAAACCCCAACAAATTTTAACAACTATTTTTTTTCCATTTTTTATTAGGTATTTCGCTCATTTACATTTGCAATGCTATACCAAAAGTCCCCCATAGCCACCCACCCCCTCTCCCCTACCCACCCACTCCCCTTTTATGGCCCTGGCGTTCCCCTGTACTGGGGCATATAAAGTTTGCGTGTCCAATGGGCCTCTCTTTCCAGTGATGGCCGACTAGGCCATCTTTTGATGCATATGCAGCTAGAGTCAAGAGCTCCGGGGTACTGGTTAGTTCATAATGTTGTTCCACCTATAGGGTTGCAGATCCCTTTAGCTTCTTTGGTACTTTCTCTAGCTCCTTCATTGGGGGCCATGTGATCCATCCAATAGCCGACTGTGAGCATCCACTTCTATGTTTGCTAGGCCCAGGCATACTCTGACAAGAGACAGCTATATCAGGGTCCTTTCAGCATAATCTTGCTAGTGTATGCAATGGTGTCAGCATTTGGAAGCTGATTATGGGATGGATCCCCGGATATGCTAGTGTCTACATGGTCCATCCTTTTATCTCAGCTCCAAACTTTGTCTCTGTAACTCCTTCCAAGGGTGTTTTGTTCCCACTTCTAAGGAGGGGCATAGTGTTCACACTTCAGTCTTCATTTTTCTTGAGTTTCATGTTTTAACAACTATTTTATCTCCACTTTTGAGTCAGGGTTTGCAAAATAAAGATTTCTCTAAAAGTTTCATCTAAAGGTTTCATCTCAACCATTTCACACCCACACTTTCATTTTACCTTTTATTCCCAATCATATTCTACAAACAACTGAAGGAGATGTGCTCTTGTTTCTCAGATTTTAGTTCTTCCCCCAACTTGTGGGTCATGACCCACAGGGTTGAATAGCAGATATGTTGTATATCAGATGCTTACATTATGATTCATGATGGTAACAAAATTACATTTAGAAGTTGTAGTGAAATAATTTTATGGTTTGAGGTCACCATAACATGAGGAACAGTACTAAAGGGCCAGGAACCACTTCCCTAAGCTCTTTTGATACCATGATTTGGGTAAGCTACAACACACAGTCAGAGTATACATGCATGCTATCTGGGAACAAAGGAGAATTTATGGTTCCTTGGCACTCTTTGAGGATAGGTGATGTTAGCTGAATGGCTATCATACTTGCTCACCTGTTCTCTTCTCATTCTCCTGGTTTAAGAAAATCCATGAGACCCAAGATGAGGGTCAAGCCAGGCCTAGTAGTAGATATTTGTATATATAACTCTTATGAAAACCCATTTATGAAGTTCACATATGACCTGGGCACCTACCTACACTTGGTCTCATTCATAAGAGACAAAGTGGATGGTTTTGAAAACCACTCACAAAAGCTCAACTCTACTACATTCTTTATACTTCAGGTGACTGACACTGTAATATGGAACCTTGTGGAAATCTACTGAGATTTCATATTTTATAATTTACAATTACTAATTTTGACCAATGGGAAACTGACCTGAAAAACAATCTAGTCTGCCTGTTCCTAGCTGGGCAGTTCTGGTGCGTGTACTTTACTACTTGAAAGCCCAAATGCTGTGGGTTGACCAAAACATTCCTTTGCTCTCTTTTTACATTTTACTTTGTCAGCGCCTCCCTGCTGTTTTTTAGCATCACTTCTTAAATTAACTACATGAATGAATGAGGCTTTGCTTACAGTCTAATACAGGCTAAGACCTAAGTCTCGGTAGGTCTTCAACATCTGAGTTTTCAGCTTGATGTAAGTGGCTGCTACCATTTGTCTACTGTTTTCTTGTATGTGTCTTACAAAGTATCTGGCTTCTTGTTTTCCCTTCATCATGTTCTCTGGTCAGGATTTCATCTCTAAGGTGGATCAGGGTGGAGCTTTTGTGATTTTGGTGTAGTTAAGGTTCTTATGCAGTAACTGATATATACTGGGAACTTATTTTGAAATGCTGTCAGAACCCCACTGCAGGACACTGGATGTGTGCAGCTGTTGCTGTCAGATGGAAGCAAATAACTTCTGGGGTTTTCAGATAATTGGAAGAGAAATGGAAAAAATAGACCAGAAATACATACCAGGTGCCTGGAGCTATGGTGATTTGCTACAGGAAAGAGCTCCCATCTGGAACACAGCTTGGGTTAGATTCACCACCTGATTAAGGTTATGCTAATCCAATATTCCAAAAGTCTTCCAACCTCAAAGGCCAATCGTGTTAAACTGTGATTTTAGGAAACATCACTTACTTTTTCTCCCTATTTTTGATGGCAATTCCTCTACAGATATAATTTTCTCTGATAAAATGATAATGAAGGTGTCATCAACACAGAAAGGGTCATCTTTGGAGGTTGGATTTTTGCACTTCACTTTACACCTAAAGTAGGAAAAGTTTGTGCCTGGAAAACTCACTTGAACTTGAGTATGCACAGAGCTCTGACTAATAAGAATCTAGAAAACCCTAGAGAGACTCTTACTTTCTGAAGAAACCAGGGCATTCTTGTGATGAAAACACATGATATTGTCCTTTGTCGTTATACCTCTTGATTAACGAAGGTGATGCACCCGGTGACACAGCACAATGATTTGCTTTCTTCTGTTTACCATATAAAGTGTGAAGAAGAGGAACCTCAGAGGAGTCACTGCTCCAGGCTAGTAGATGTTCTCACACTAATGTTTCATGCATACACTGACTAGGTAGGTAGACCACACAAGTTAAGTACTTGTTTTGTTTCTTTTTCTTTTTTAATTTACTACGTATTTTCCTCAATGATATTTCCAATGCTATCCCAAAAGTCCCCCATACCCTCCCCCCCCACACTTTCCTACCCACCCATTCTCATTTTTTTGGCCCTGGCGTTCCCCTGTACTGGGGCATATAAAGTTTGTGTGTCCAATGGGCCTCTCTTTCCAGTGATGGCCTAGTCGGCCATCTTTTGATACATATGTAGCTAGAGTCAAGAGCTCCGGGGTACAACCACTCTGGAAATCAGTCTGACGGTTCCTCAGAAAATTGGACATAGTACTACTGGAGGATCCAGCAATACCTCTTCTGGGCATATATCCAGAAGATGTCCCAACCGGTATGAAGGATACATGCTCCACTATGTTCATAGCAGCCTTATTTATAATAGCCAGAAGCTGGAAAGAACCCAGATGCCCATCAACAGAGGAATGGATACAGAAAATGTGGTACATTTACACAATGGAGTACTACTCAGCTATTAAAAAGAATGAATTTATGAAATTCCTAGGCAAATGGATGGACCTGGAGGGCATCATCCTGAGTGAGGTAACCCAATCACAAAGGAACTCACACAATATGTACTCACTGATAAGTGGATACTAGCTCAAAACTTAGTATACCCAAGATATAAGATACAATTTGCCAAATGCATGAAACTCTAGAAGAATGAAGATCAAAGTGTGGACACTGTGGCCCTTCTTAGAATTGGGAACAAAACACCCATGGAAGGAGTTACAGAGACAAAGTTTGGAGCTGTGACAAAAGGATGGACCATCTAGAGACTGCCTTATCTAGGGATCCACCCCATAATCAGCTTCCAAACGCTGACACCACTGCATACACTAGCAAGGTTTTGCTGAAAGGACCCAAATATAGCTGTCTCTTGTGAGACTAGGCAGGGGCCTAGCAAACACATAAGTGGATGCTCACAGTCAGCTATTGGATGGATCACAGGGCCCCCAATGGAGGAGCTAGAGAAAGTATCCAAGGAGCTAAAGAGATCTGCAACCCTGTAGGTGCAACAACATTATGAACTAACTTGTTTTGTTTCTTGGTTTCTTATTTTGTTATTTGCTTTTGATTTCGAGACAGGGTCTTGTTATGTAACCCTGGCTGGCCTGAAACTTACTATACAGACCAAGTTGTTCCTGAATTCTCAAAGATCTCCTTGTCTCTGCCTCTGAAATGCTAGGATTAAAAGAATATGCTCGATACCAGATGAGGAAAAACACCGAATATGCTGGTAAGCCTGACTCAAAGGAGTCATATATTCAAAAGTAGTGCTGTGGATGTCAGTCATTCTGAAATACTAAAGGGTTTTCCTTTTCCTATATTACCAGTATCCCACTATAATAATCAAAGCTACACATGCACACACGCGCACATGCACACAGAGAGGGGGGGGAGAGGGAGGGGGAGAGAGAGAGGGGAGAGAGAGAGAGAGAGAGAGAGAGAGAGAGAGAGAGGCTTATTTGCCATAGAGACTACAACATTATTGTAAAACATACTTCTCACTATGGTGAAAGATTATGTGCCTGGTTACTAGTCATATAATTTTTTAATATGAATCAGGATTCTGGTTTCAGAATCTCAGAAAAGGTGGCATAACTATAACTATATATATATATCACTGTGGATGCTTCTATTGCCTTATTAAATGTATGTATGGATTGATTTTATTACTAATTTTTATGTAGTGTACAAATGTGGGTTTAACTCTGATGTTTTTATGTTTATCATTGTATTGCATTCATATTCATACAGCATTACCCTCCTCTATCCATTTCCTACATGTCTTCTTCTAACTCTCCAGTCTCCTTTCTTTCACATTATATGTAAGTATAAAAATATGGGTGGTACAAATAAAATGCAAAGTTTTGCAGCCTAATCCCAACTAATATAACACCACTCCCATATCTAAGGCTGATGCATCATTGTGGAATATGGAACAGAACATGTGTAAAAGAGAGAAGAGCAGAGACTTTGCTGTGAGATAGTGTCTCACAGGAATGCAGTGGCTACCCCCATAAGGTATCACCAGAAAGACTGACTAAATAGGAGCTACACACATACAACATTAGACATAACTCAGACTGGACAAAGCTCAGGAAGTCCCAAGTCTATACAAAGAACTCTAGAAAACTAGAATACTAGAAATTCTAGAAACTAGAGATTAGAAATACTGAAACATAGAAGATTCAGTTTCCTGAAGCAAGAAGACTTCTCCATTACCAAATGGTCAGCATTAAAAACATATATACACTATTAAAAAGAATGAATTTATGAAATTCCTAGGCAAATGGATGGACTTGGAGGGCATCATCCTGAGTGAGGCAACCCAATCACAAAAGAGCTCACACAATATGTACTCACTGATAAGTAGATATTAGCCCAGAAACTTAGAATAATCAAGATATAAGATACAATTTGCAAAACACATGAAATTCAAGAAGAATGAAGACCAAAGTGTGGACACTTTGCCCCTTCTTAGAATTGGGAACAAAACACCCATGGAAGGAGTTACAGAGACAAAGTTTGGAGCTGAGATGAAAGGATGGACCATCTAGAGACTGCCATATCCGGGGATCCATCCCATAATCAACCTCCAAACGCTGACACCATTGCATGCACTAGCAAGATTTTGCTGAAAGGACCCAGATATAGCTATCTCTTGTGAGACTATGCCGGGGCCTAGCAAACACAGAAGTGGATGCTCACAGTCAGCTCTTGGATGGATCACAGGACCCCCAATGGAGAAGCTAGAGAAAGTAACCAAGGAGCTAGAGGGATCTGCAACCCTATAGGTGGAACAACAATATGAACTAACCAGTACACCCCAGAGCTCGTGTCTCTAGCTGCATATGTAACAGAAGATGGCCTAGTCATCCATCAGTGGAAAGAGAGGCCCATTGGTCCTGCAAACTTTATCTGCCTCAGTACAGGGAACACCAGGGCCAATAAGTGGGAGTGGGTGGGTGGGGGAGTGGGGGGGGGAGCAGGTGGGGGACTTTTGGGATAGCATTGGAAATGTAAATGAAATAAATATCTAATAAAAAATAATAAGGATTAAAATAAAACAAAAAATATATATACAAATAACAAGTATACAGATTGAATCGGTTCTACTTATAGATTTAGGAATAGACACACAAACACACACATATACATTCATGTATGTATATAACAACAGTTAATGGAAAAAAGGCCATGATTTTTTTAAATGAATAAAAAAAATTATATGGGAGGCATTAGAAGGAGGAAGGGTAATGGAGAAATGATGTAATATATTATAATCTCAACAAAATAAAATCAGAATTTTTCAAATTTTAGTATGTGTTATTTGTCTTATCTCACCATTATTTTTATGGTTTCTAAATGCAAATTTCTTATATCTAATACTCACTTTGAGTAGTCTGCTGTGTGTGTGTGTGTGTGTGTGTGTGTGTGTGTGTATGTGTGTGCACTTGCCCATGTACTCATTTCTATAAGCCAGAGATCAATCAATGCCAGATACCTGTTTCTTTTTTTGCTTTCCAACTTACTTTTTGAGGCGATTTCTCTCACTGAACCTAGTGTAATGCTTACTATTTCAGACAGACTCTTGGAAAACAAGACCCCAGGATCTGCCCGTCTCTGTCCTTGTCTTTTTGCAGACTGTATGTCCTATGGTAAATAATCCTTTCTCAGCTATTTTTATACTTAATTTTGCTATATTCCACTCTTGCCAATGAGAGAACTATAGAAATTGTATACCATTTCCAGAAGATCTCAAAGACAGGTCTTTCCATCCCTCTTTTTTCTCCTGGTTTATAGTATCAGAAATGGGATTGAAACTTAAACCACCACTTTGGATGATCAAAATATTAGGATTAGTATGATCACTGGAGTCTGAAATGGTAGTTCCCTGAGGAACTGAATTCAAATCATTGATCGCTTCTTTTTTGGTCTACTTTAGTAACTTAGTTTTCTTGATAATACAGCTAGAAGCACTGCTGGTTTCCTTTGCAAGGTCACTGTTATATACAAGCTGTTAAGGGTCTTCAAATAAGACTAGAATAATCCCATCTGCCTTGTGTCCAGAGTATGCCAGAAAAGGGGCTCACCTATCACACACAGCCAGTGTTTTCAGTAGAAGTGGTACTTGTTTCTGGAGGATTTTCATAATTTTTCATTAGTAAACAAGTGCTAAAAGCCAGGCACCCTCAAGTACAAAGAAAGACAACCTCCTGCCTCTGAGCATGCTGGTACTGATGCTCCACCCTTGGTTCCAAACCTCTACATTAAGCAACATCCATCTGTCTGCCAGTACTGCGTACAGTTCTCTGGAGTGCACATTTGAAACATTTGCATGAGATTTGGCAAAGTTGCAATGTAATTGATGCTGTCAAATGACAACCATGGTAACATATTATGATCAATTTTTTTACATGTTCATTTTTATGGTTGAAAACCAGAAGAAATTCATTTAGGACAAGACAGAAAACCTGTAATTTTCTTAATGTGCTTAGGAAAAATAATGGAACTCTGATTTGCCATCTTCTTTTTCTGTTACTCCTGTGCAGTTAGAAGTCACTGCTCTGGCTCAGGGGTTCTCAACTTTTTGGGTTGTGATCCCTTTGGATGCCAAATGACCCTTTCATAGGGGTCACATATCAGGCATCCTGCATATCACAGTACACAATAGTAGCAAAATTGCAGTTAAGAAATGGCAACAAAAGAACTTTATGGTAGGAATCACCACAATATAAGGTATTGTATTAAAGGTAATAGCTTTAGGAAGGTTGAGGATTACTGGTCTAGCTAAACTATCTAACACTGCTTTACAGAAATAGACTTCAAGTTTTGAAGTATCATTGTCAAAGGTCATTTAATACCAAGTGACCCCAGCTATTCCTAGGAAGGCTATCAGAGTTTTATGTTTTAGTACAAGTTAAAGTCTTACTACTTCCCTAGACCAACCAAGCTAAAAGAGCAACACCAATACTTATTTAAGGACCAATTTTCTGCACTTAAATTAGTACCACTTTCTGAGTAAATAAATTATTTAACTGCCACAAATGGAGTTCTTTCAAGTCAATTTTAGGTGTAAAGCACAGATTAAGATCATCAACTTCATACATGTATATATATATATATATATATATATATATATATATATATATATATATGTTCGCAGTTGTAGGTTTCGTATGGCTTTTCAAAGGCCGATCAGTATTAGGTATACCTCTATATCCCTCTTCTACACTCCCCTCCCCTCCGTAACTCCATTTAATCCTTGTGTTTGCACTTTTTCTTTATCCCTTTATGAAGCTATTTTCTATTTTATTTCCCCTTCCTTGGAAGATTCCCTCCCTCCTCTTTGGTTCCTTATTAGCTACTTAACCTTTGTAGATATTCTAAATGAAATAGGCACAGGAAAAGCCTAAAAGGTAACAATAAAAGAAGTATGAAACCATTAACTTTCTGGTTCTAGTTTACCTCACACAGAATGATTGTATTTATTTCTATACATTTACCTACAAATATATTTTTCTTAATAGCTGAATAATATTCTATTGGGTACCTGTACTAATTTTCATTATTCATTTATCAGCTGATGGACATATAGATTGTTTCCAATGTGTTGCTATTGTTAATAGAGCATCAATGAATATGATGAGCAAAAAAATCTGTATTAAGATCCAGAACAAAATGGATATATGCTTAATTAAGTTTGTAATAGATTGGTCTTATGGCAGTTCAATTTTTAGCTTCCTGAGGACCCTTGATACTAACTTTCATGACAGCTGTTACAGTTTGAACTCTACTGGCAATGGATGAATGTTGCCCTTTCCCTGAGTACTCACCAGCTTTGTTTTTAAACTATAGTACTACAGAATAATAAAAACAATAAAAATAGTATAGGTTTGGCATAAGAGACACGTATAACAATGAAATACAAACTGATATTTTTTACAAAGCATCCCCCAAATCATCTTTAACAAAATTTAATAATCAAATTAAGTAGTTGTGTATAAAGCAAGAAAAAGAAAGCAACATCCATCACCCGCCTCAAAACTCAACTCCAAATGAATCAAGGACCTCAAAATAAGACAAATATTGTGAATCTCATAGAAGAAAAAACTAGGGAATAGGCAGAAACTTATTATCACAGGAAAGGACTTTCTTAACAAAATCACAATTTGATGGTGAGAAAATATTGATTAGCAAAGTCTTATCATTATTGGGGCTTTTCCTTCGTATTCTGTCCCTTCCATGTACACAGTGCACATCAAAGATAACTTAAAAGAGGCCGTTCTTTTCATTGCAGAAACATTTTGTTTGCACAGCTATTTGCATTAGTTACATTATTGTCCAAATCTCATCCATTAATACTGGGACAGAAGATAAGTACTTTACTTGTTCCTCCAATCATTACATTTTCTCAAGAATCCTTCAATTAAATATTGTTTTACTTATTAAAAAGCTGATGGCTCAAATAAATTTGATTCTTATTGATCTAAAAACATACTTAGCAAATGGAGTCAGTGAGGAAACTCTCTTCTGCCCTTAATTGTACCAACCAAGACCAGCTCTGAGAAGCAGTTATGCCATCTCTAACCTTACAGAAGACTTAGTAGAAATTCCAGAGCACTTTTATTTGAAATGTGACCTTTTCAAAAGGTGACCCATTGTAGCTCATTGCCATCTGATTTAAATGATGCAATGTCACTAATTAGTGAAAAGTATAACATGTGTCATTTAAAGTTTAAAAAAGTCCCATAGTTTAAAAGTCTTGAAGCCCTGATTGACACAGACCTGGGTTCTATAATTAACTGCTTTTACTCCAGCAATAGCTCATTAAGGAAGAGAATACAGGGAGACTGAACCTATAACATCATCATGAGGTAAATGAGGTTTCCTTCTCTAAGTTTGGTAGGTCATAATTGAGTCATCATGGCAATTTGAATAATTGCTTTCCAAAATTATATAGGATTTCATGCCTGTGTGTGTAATATATACTAATTAGTAAAGTTTTATAAAAATTAGTATTGTAAGTTTGGGATAATTTTCTCTAATTTGTAAATGGACTAATCTATTTGGCCACTATATACATTAGGATTTGGTAGGGTACTAGTTTAAATATAAAATTTGGTACAAAATACTTTAAGGAAATAACAAATTATGGAAAGAGAATATATGATTTATATAAATGAGGACATGAATGAAAATATGCTGGAGTTATGATGAGAGGCCTTCTAGGTTAGAACAGAAAAGGTACACTGAGGCGGCACTGGATTTTTGTCAACAATACAGTACAATTGTTGTTCATTCTTCTGTCTATAAAAAAATTATGCAGTGAGAATATGGAACCTGTGTGCACCATAGGCAGACAGGACCCCAAGTGGAGAGATAAGGACACCTACCTACCCACAAAACTTAAGAAATTCAGGAACAAAGATGGAGCAAAGTCTAAAGGAATGGCCAACCAATAACTGCCCAACTTGAGACCCATCCCATGGACAAGCACCAATCCCTGACACTATTAATGATCCTCAGTTATGCTTGCATTCCAGAGCTTAACATAACTGTTCTCTGAAAGGTTCCACCCATCAACTGACTGAAACAGTTGCAGATACCCACAGTCAAACATTGGAAGGAGCTTGAGCTCCTTTTATGGAAAAGTTGTGGGGAAGGATTGAAGGCTCTCAGGGAGATAGGAACTACACATAAAGACCAACAGAGTCAACTAACTTGCACCATCGGAGGCTTTCTGAGCCTGAACCACCAACCAAAGAGCATACATGGGCTGGACCTAGCCACACTCCTCATATGTAGCAGATGTTCAGCTTTGTCTTCATGTGGGTCCCCCAGCAACTACAGCAGGGATGTTCCTAAAACTGTTACCTGTCTGTATAATCTCTTCACCTAGTTGAGCTACTTTGTCTAGCCTCAGTGGAAGAGGATGTGCCTATCCCTGAAGAGACTTGATGTACCATGGTGGAGGGAAACAAAGTGGGTCCCACACTCTCAGAGGAAAAAGGAAGGATGAAATGGGAGAAGGGACTGTGTGAGGGGGGAATCTGGAGGAAGGGCAGTGATCAGGATGCAAAGTGAATGAATGAATAAATTAATGGAAAAGTTTATATTAATCTATGATCATGCTTTATATTAGGAATTGGTTTTGATGGGATTTGTTTTGAAACAATACTTCTGAGTCTTGTCATGTCCTATCAATCTATACTTTTCCACTGAAATTGCCTTTCTCCATATAATCTTCACATTTTATTAGTGTCTAAAATCTTGTTTCTGTCTCAGTTAAAGTGAAATCTATTCTTATTAAGTACTGAATGGTAAATTTCTGACTTCTTCTTCTTCTTCTTCTTCTTCTTCTTCTTCTTCTTCTTCTTCTTCTTCTTCTTCTTCTTCTTCTTCTTCTTCTTCTTCCCCTTCCCCTTCTCCTTCTCCTTTTTCTTTTAATAATTTGCCTATGTGAACAAAGGACATGGCCTTTAGGGAGTAATTGTAGATTTTTTTATTGTGGAATTTTTGTTTGGTTGTTTGTTTTTGGAAGCCCAATTGGTCTTAGTGGCTTTAAATAACAGGACAAAAAGCTGAATGAATAGAAAAGAAGTGGTTCTTGGAAGGATTATTAAAGGGGAATAAATAAATATCAAAATGTACTGTGTGAAATTCTCAAAGAACCAAAATTCTTCTTTGTCAAATCAGAGGGAGGTATAGAACAATATAAACCACATATTCTATAAAACGAAACCTGTCTTCTGAAGGTCACTGAAGAACATAATACAGTTGTACTTTTTGGTGACTCAAGTAAGAAAGCAGTTGAGTTTCTGCCTGTCTCTCAGTAAGAAGTTCACAAACAAAAGAGTATAGAGAAATTAGACTATATTCTCAAGTAGAATGAATCTAAGACAAATGAACCCAGCCAAACATGCCTCAAAGTACTTATACGAGGACCAAACAAAGCTTTATTCTTAAATAACATTTCTTTTATTTATTTATTTTTTATTAGGTATTTTCCTCGTTTACATTTTCAATGCTATCCCAAAAGTCCCCCATACCCACCCCCAAAACCCTACCCACCCACTCCCCCTTTTTGGCCCCGGGGTTCCCCTGTACTGGGGCATATAAAGTTTGCAAGTCCAATGGGCCTCTCTTTCCAGTGATGCCCAACTAGGCCATCTTTTGATACATATGCAGCTAGAGACAAGAGCTCCGGGGTACTGGTTAGTTCATATTGTTGTTCCACCTATAGGGTTGCAGTTCCCTTTAGCTCCTTGGGTAATTTCTCTAGCTCCTCCATTGGGGGCCGTGTGATCCATCCAATAGCTGACTGTGATCATCCACTTCTGTGTTTGCTAGGCCCCGGCATAGTCTCACAAGAGACAGCTTCACACTAACTTTGATATGTTAACAAACTACTGTAGAAAAATGTAATGAGAATTGCACAAAATTCAACAACAAAAATGTGTATTCAAGATGTTTCCAGTAAGTAGTAAGTCATGGAAAAGGAAAAGAAATTGTTATAAAATGGAAAGTAATCTGGTGAATACAAATAGTAAAACTATGTACAAAATATTTTATAATGCTAACAAAACAACATCCAGAGCTTCAAGCAAATACAAATAAAACTATAGATCCATTTATGGTGAAATTCAGTCAATCATAAATGTCAATAAAATTAATTCTAGATGAGTTCTTTAGAAGTAGTTACAATGCAAAGTCTCAATATATTATTAGAGATACACACAGGCTTCTTTGGGCTACTAAACCTCAAAGAAAACAACAATAAGTAATTTATTCATAATAGTCTTTAATAAATGATGCCAAGAAGACTAGAGATCTAGTAGAATAATGGAATTTAGCTATATTCTCTCCTTCAGTGAAAGAATAATTCTAAAAGGAAAAGAAAACCTTACATCTGAGACTTGAAACTCTGAAAGAACTAGAAGCAACCTGGAGAGACACTTTGAAACAATGGCATGCTATATTTGGTTGGATCCCCAAAGCATAGGAAAGTAGAGCAAAAATAGAAACTATGAGTAGATCAAACTAAGTTTCTTCAGCGTAGCAAAAGGAATAAAATAATTAACCCCGTTGAAAAGATAACTTAGAGAATGGAAGAAAAGATATTTCTAAATAGTCATTTGACAAAGGCTTATAGTTTTTAGAGGTGAGAAGGAACTCATCCTCTAACACCCAAAGCCCAGTTAATAAAAAGGAGGAAATATAGTTAATGATCCGAACAGGCATGTCTCAAAGTTGAAATACAAAAGACCAACAGATATATGGAAATACTCAACACAAGCCATAGCAGAAATGCACATAAATTCTACAACAGTCACTATACTCAAGGTAGAGGGACTACATTAGAAGAAAATTACAAGCAAATAGCTACCTCCCCAAATCCCATTTGGTACAAAACAAAACTTGAGGACAGATTAATAAAATAAACCAGACACAAACCAAGAACCATATGCTCTCGATTACATGTGGGAGATAAAAATGTGGATAGTAATATAAATAGAAACTCCTAGAAGTCAGGAAAAGGAAAGGTTAAGGTAGGTTAGATGTGTTCAGTAGATGTTGCATACGTTTGTGCACATATGACAATGGACTACATCAATATGTGCAATTAATATGCATTAATCAAAAATACAGTTTAAAATGTTACTAACTTAAACATACAAATTTCAATTTTTAATTTTTAAAATAGAAAACAAGTTACAATTTTAGTACGGTTGAACTGACTCTGAAACTATAATGCAGCATTATTAGACATAAAAACTCCTAGAAACTGACTGACAAGATATCTAAAAACTAATCTTAAAAATGAAATTGTTCTGGGTTGGAGAGATAGCTCAGCACTTAAGAGCACTGCCTTCTCTTACAAATGACCTGGGTTCAATTTAAAGCACCTACATGGTAGCTCACGGCAGTCTGTAACTCTAGTTCCCGGGGTCTGACACCTTCTGCTATAGCTGGGAATCAGGCAAGCATGCAAATGAGACACATACATATAGATGAGCTAAATACTCACACATAAATAAAAATACATTAAAAATTATGTACTTTACATACATTAAAAATTAAGTACTTTTTCTAGTACTTGAGTTTTATTCTAAAAATAACAATAGCCAAAAATTGTAACATAATCAATCCTCACCCTAATTTATTTGTTATAAGGTAGATCAGCAGTTACATGTTTGATAGTGTGACTGTTAATGATAATACACACCTTTACTAAGTATATATAAATAGTCCTTCATGATATAGATGTGTATATTAATGTAATCTTATTTAAATATAACTGAAAACCAATCTTACTACAATATTAGCAGTATAGTACGAATTGTGTGTGTATTCCTTCTTGTTAAAAATTATCCTCCCGGAGACAGAGGCAGGCAGATTTCTGAGTTCTAGGCCAGCCTGGTCTACAAACTGAGTACCAGAACAGCCAGGGCTATATAGAGAAACCCTGTCTTGAAAAAACAAAAACAAAAACAAAAACAAAAACCAAAAAACCAAAAAAATTATCCTTCTTTTGGAAATTTGTTGCTTTAACTTATTACATGTACAATCTGAAAGTTGCTTGGTTTTATTTTTATTTTCCACTTCTGCTACTACCACTATTACTACTACTTCTACTATTACTATTAATATTAATAGAAACAATACTACTACTACTACTACTACTACTACTACTACTACTGATATTATACTCTTTCTCTTATCGTGGTTTTAATGTCTTTTTTATTATTTTTATTAGGTATTTTCCTCATTTACATGCTATCCCAAAAGTCCCCCATACCCTCCCCCCACTCCCCTACCCACGCACACCCACTTCTTGGCCCTGGCGTTCCCCTGTACTGAAGCATCTAAAGTTTGTAAGACCAATGGGCCTCTCTTTCCAGTGATGGCCAACCAGGCCGTCTTCTGCTACATATGCAGCTAGAGACATGAGCTCTGGGAGGTACTGGTTAGTTGATAGTGTTGTTCCACCTATAGGGTTGCAGACCCCTTTAGCTCCATGGGTACTTTCTCTAGCTCCTCCATTGGGGGCCCTGTGATCCATCCAATAGCTGACTGTGAGCATCCACTTATGTGTTTGCTAGCCCCCAGCATAGTCTCACAAGAGATAGCTATATCTGGGTCCTTTCAGCAAAATCTTGCTAGGGTATGCAATGGTGTCAGCGTTTGGAGGCTGATTATGAGATGAATCCCTGGATATGGCAGTCTCTAGATGGTCCATCCTTTCGTCACAGCTCCAAACTTTGTCTCTGTAACTCCTTCCATGGGTGTTTTGTTCCCAATTCTAAGAAGGGGCAAAGTGTCCACACTTTGGTCTTCGTTCTTCTAGAGTTTCATGTGTTTTGCAAATTGTATATTGTATCTTGGGTATTTTAAGTTTCTGGGCTAATATCCACTTATCAGTGAGTACATATCATGTGAGTTCTTTTGTGATTGAATCACCTCACTCAGGATGATGCCCTCCAGGTGCATCCATTTACCTAGGAATTTCATAAATGCATTCTTTTGAGTAGCTGAATATTACTCCATTGTGTAAATGTACCACATTTTCTGTATCCATTCCTCTGTCGATGGACACCTGGATTCTTTCCAGTGTCTGGCTATTATAAATAAGGCTGCTATGACCATAGTGGAGCATGTGTCCTTCTTACCGGTTGGGGAATCTTCTGGATATATGCCCAGGAGATGTTTTGCAGGATCCTCCAGTAGTACTGTGTCCAATTTTCTGAGGAACCGCCAGACTGATTTCAGAGTGGTTGTACAAGCTTGCAATCCCACCAACAATGGAGGAGTGTTCCTCTTTCTCCACATCCTCGCCAGCATCTGCTGTCACCTGAATTTTTGATCTTAGCCATTCTGACTGGTGTGAGATGGAATCTCAGGGTTGTTTTGATTTGCATTTCTCTGATGATTAAGGATGCTGAGCATTTTTTCAGGTGCTTCTCAGCCATTCGGTATTCCTCAGGTGAGAATTCTTTGTTTAGCTCTGAGCCCCATTTTTTAGATGTCCTACAGGATGATAATGAAGGATATTTTCTATCACTTGGTTAATGTTTAATTACTTGTCTAAGAGTCAATGGTTCTCTAACCTTCTGATGGAGAACTAAAATGACTGAAGTGGCAGCTGATATGAATAGAAGATATAGAAATATCACACAAAGAAGATGCAGATTATATGACTAAAGTTTCTTTGCTAATATATTCAAAGGGAATCCCTAATCTTATTGAGAATGGGAATATTGTGAATTAACTTTTATTGAAGAAAAAGTGCTATATAGAGGCAGAACTTATACTGTAATCAGTGAAACCAGAGAAAATATAATTGGGGCCTCTTTATACATAATTTAAATATCTATATTTCACACTTATATTTAGTGAATTCCAATGTTTTAAACTATGAGTAATTAGCACAATTCAAAACATTTCAGGCATGTATGCATCCCATGGGAAGAGTTGATGCTCCTATTTAAACCAAGGTGTAGCTGTATGCTTTTCTCTTTTTCAGAATGTTGACACTGATCTATTTGTGGTATTCTTGACTCAAATTGTTGGCTTTGTGTATGCATGTATGTACATGTATGTGCAGGTTTGATGAAGTGAAACCTCACTGTAAAGTTTATAATGGTGCTTTTCATTAGTTTGTACAAAATAATAATACATGAATAAACCAAAACCATAGGGCCATTAAGACAGTTTAACAGGCATGGTGATTCCACCAGAGGTTCTTTTATCCTTGAGAAGAGTTTTTGCTATCCTAGGTTTTTTGTTATTCCAGAAGAATTTGCATATTGCTCTTTCTAATTTGTTGAAGAATTGATTTGGAATTTTGATTGGGATTGCATAATCAAAACAACCCTGAGATTCCATCTCACACCAGTCAGAATGGCTAAGATCAAAAATTCAGGTGACAGCAGATGCTGGCGAGGATGTGGAGAAAGAGGAACACTCCTCCATTGTTGGTGGGAGTGCAGGCTTGTACAACCACTCTGGAAATCAGTCTGGCGGTTCCTCAGAAAACTGGACATAGTACTACCGGAGGATCCTGCAATACCTCTCCTGGGCATATATCCAGAAGATGTCCCAACCGGTAAGAAGGACACATGCTCCACTATGTTCATAGCAGTCTTATTTATAATAGCCAGAAGCTGGAAAGAACCCAGATGTCCCTCAACAGAGGAATGGATACAAAAAATGTGGTACATTTACACAATGGAGTACTACTCAGCTATTAAAAAGAATGCATTTATGAAATTCCTTGGCAAATGGATGAACCTGGAGGGCATCATCCTGAGTGAGGTAACACAATAACAAAAGAACTCAAATGAAATGTACTCACTGATAAGTGGATATTAGCCCAGAAACTTAGTATACCAGAGATATAAGATACAATTTGCAAAACACATGAAACTGAAGAAGAAGGAAGACCAAAGTGTGGACACTTTGCCTCTTCTTAGAATTGGAAACAATCACCCATAGAAGGAGTTACATAGACAAAGTTTGGAGCTGAGACAAAAGGATGGACTATCTAGAGACTGCCATATCCAGGGATCCATCCCATAATTAGCCTCCAAACGATGAAACCATTGCATATACTAGCAAGCATTGGCTGAAAGGACCCTGATATAGCTGTCTTTTGTGAGATTAGGCCAGGGCCTAGCAAACACATAAGTGGATGCTCACAGTCAGCTATTGGATGGAGCACAGGGCCCCCAATGGAGGAGCTAGAAAAAGTACCCAAGGAGCTAAAGGTATCTGCAACCCTATAGGTGGAACAACATTATGAACTAACAGTACCCCGGAGCTCTTGACTCTAGCTGCATATGTATCAAAAGATGGCCTAGTTGGCCATCACTGGAAAGAGAGGCCCATTGGACTTGCAAACTTTATATGCCCCAGTACAGGGGAATGCCAGGGCCAAAAAATGGGAATAGGTGGGTAGGGAAGTGGGGGGGGGGAGGGTATGGGGGACTTTTGGGATAGCATTCTAAATGTAATTGAGGAAAATACATAATAATAAAAAATATTAAAAAGAAAAAAAAGACAGCTTAACAGGTAGAATGATTGTTGCACAATCCAGATGAGCTAAGTATTATCCCTGGAATCTGTGCTGAAAAGATGCTGTTTGCCTCCTCTTTGTTCCACATGCCTACTATATCACATATCCATTGACACTCACACAGACACAACAGATATTTCTCTCCCTTACATACACATAAATAAAATAAAACTTTTAGTTTTAGACTTAAATTGAAGAGAGCTTTCAGAATTGAAATCAGCAAACCCCATATTTTTAAAAGAATATTTCCTACCAAAGTTTCTATTAAACCTAAGGAATCAGGACCTTCATAAGAGGCAACTTTGATATTTTTCTATTAGATCATTCTGCTACCTACTGTGATGGGAGGCAAGACACAGCAGAGCAAAACGATGCCATGGGGCAAGGCCACTGGTCTCTAACCACACTTGCTAGAGCCTGGTTCCTCATCATTTACTACTCTGCTGGTGACTAGATCTCTCTTGGATTCTGAGTCCTTTGCTCTGTTCAACACCAAAAGCTTCTAAGTGCCTAATTAGGACAGTGTCTATCTGTCAAGCACCTGAACTGCAAGGTCCCCTGCAACCTACTTCAGTAAGTAGGTTTCTAGGCTCTTCCTTGGGGAATTGAGAATCTAATAGAGAAAATATCCCAAATAAGAGAAGGTTGTTCAAAATCTTTGGGGAAATATGATTGAAACATTTTCTAGAGTCAATTCTTTAGTTGGCCCACTTCAAGCTATTCCCTCCCCCAAGTTTCAACATCATAACCATTAACAACAACTGCAAAATGTGTTTATTTAAAATAACACAACTGTCAATTATGTGAAAAAAAAAACTTTTCTCTGTCTTTAAGCGTATGCAATGAGAGCTCAGCAGTTGATGTGACCTGTTTAAACTCTAGCAAGCCATAGTCATTTTATGTCTCTCTCACTCAAATAAAATAAGTCTATAAATGAAATGGAAAGACAGAGAAAGTGGAGGGTAGAGAAAATAAGCTAAGATTACCCTGTATATGCATGATGCTGACCAGATAAACATATGGGTAGATACCCTAGGGATGTAAACAGGGTACACTTTGATCTTCATGAATTTCTGGATTCCAGAGTTTGCCTGTTTCCAGAGGAAGTTGGCACAAGACACAACATAACTCCATCACTGCTAACATATTTAGTTTCAGCCTCTTCTAGGGTCAAGAGCTGGTCTTGGACTGATCTCCATTTGTTATGCAATGATGGAGACTTAAGAAAAACAAATGCATTCCATATAAAGCCATTGAAGCCTAAATTATTCTAGTGGCTTTTCATACAAACTGGTTACCACACCCTGGAAAAACAGAGAAGGCAGGGAATGAGGAGCTGTCTGCCTGACCAGTTAGATTTAACTGAGTTTAAAAATGGTGAAGGATCTAATACACTCAGTGCTTCCACTTCCTGTCTGCAGAAACTATCACTTTCATACAGCATCCTCCAAAACTCCCTTATTCCCCTGAAGAAACTGCAGGAACATGAAGATTCACCGGCTTGCAGTTGTTTTCTTTTGCTTTTGTTTCTGTCTCCAGATTAACACTGCTGCCATAGAATTTAAGACCAACCCCGAAGCACTAGCATATGTAATTTGCTTTAAACTACATTTCCTAAATTGAAGTTCAGGTACAGTACAAGAATGGGATCCCCTGTTTTCCATGTACAGGTCTGATTGAGAAGCTTCCATAAGGCCAAATGATTATGTATTATAGGGTACATGGTAAGGGCTTAACAGCTAGAATTTGGGGGCTGCTGTCTGAATTTGTTCATGTAAAATTAAAATTAGGTTTTGGTCAGAAACTTTGTTATTGATAAGGTGCTAACTTATTCCAGGGATGAAGATATTGGAATAATCATGTCAAGAATGGAGTGAAAAACCATATCAAGAGTAAATGCTGGTCTGGTTTAGAGAGATTATTGTCTCTGTAAGGTGGTAATCAGTTGCTCACTGGAAGTCCAGTTGTAAGGACTCAGCATTCTCCAGGTGGAAGTGGCCCAGCATTTTACAGTGTGATGATAAAGCATGCTTTTTCTATAGAGAATAATACACATAGGTTTCACTGCTGCTGAGAATGTGTGTATGTAGCAGAAACAGGAGCCAGTGAGTGGCAGAATGGGAAAATGTTGCTGCTGCATATCCATGGGAGAAAAGAGGTTTGGCAAGAAGTCATGCTAAAAGGGCCAAAGAATGGAGTGATCCTTCCCACTGGTCAAATTTTTAGTGAGCATTTTCATTTGGAGAACACTTTCCACACTCTAAATTACTCCAAAAGTTATATATATATATATATAGTGTGTGTGTGTGTGTGTATTCCTTTAAAAAAAGAAAGCATGTAAACTAACCATCCATGTTCTCTGCTCAGCCTTTCATCACCCACTTAAGCTCATCCTCATCTTTGTGTCATCCATGCTCCTCTTTTGCCAAGGTAGTGAGTGAGACCCTACATAAAATTGTAAGTGGAGCTGACAATACCATCTTTTTCATTTTTGTTTTTAGCATGTAACACAAGTTGCTCAGCTAATATTTTGGCTCAGTTTCACAGCACGCTCCCTCATCTGCAGATGCCTGTTGAGGGGGTTCAGTAGCAAGTCATTAATACGCACAGTAGAAACGTTAGGTATTTGTTTTTTGGCTCCTGCTTGTGTTTTCCTTTCATTATTTAGATCTGAAGTGAGAGTTTAACTACCTTTGCTCACCAAGTTGCTAACAATTCACTCATGATAAATATGTTCAGTGTATCTATCTGGTCAACACATTTTATAATAAGGTCTTCAGTCTCTATTGAGACCTGATAATAAGCTAAGAATTATTTCACAAATCAGAAGAGCTATTTGTCAAGAATGACTTGACTTTCCAAGAAACCAAACCAAACCAAACCAAAATACAAACTCAACAAGCAAACAGAAAACAAACAAACAAACAAACAAACAAACAAACCCAAAATGTAGGAATGTTGCTATGAATCTCTGTGTAAGAGTTCATCAAAACACTTTCTATTATCTGGCCTGCAACATACATTTTCATCAGTACTAGAGTCCCTTGCCTTACCTCTGTGAGAGAGCTCCTGACCGACATCCCAAACAGGTCTATCTTCTTTTTTTTTTCTCTCTCGATACTATTAGAACTTGGGGATTTTACAAAATGAATAAGAATGACATATTCAAATCAAGTTCTGACTTTCAACATAGTCCAAATGAATACACAATATCTTATGTTCCATCTTTTGTGGTAAAGGATAAAGCAAATTATCTTTCTTTTGCAAAGAAACATCCTGGAATTCCCAGATTTATAAATTCCCAGAGCATCAATGAAGCATCAAGACCATGTGTCTTCATGTGGTTTGTTTCTCTTTCCTTAGCAATAATACTTCTCAGTCGTCTGGCCTATCTGCCTGATGCTTGCTATTTAATTGGTCCTCTCAGCATAATACAGTTAAGGTAGCAAGGCAGCCATAGCCTTACTGAGATTAATAGGACGTAAGTGGCACAAAACACTGGAGTGAACTAACTAATGTTACCTTTATTAAAATAAAATAGACAAATTCTCATTGGTTTTGTTAGTTTTGAGAATCCAGATACTTTTAAGTGAATATATTTTGTTGACCTGTACAGAAAGACACCATTTTATTACAATCTGAAATAATGGTGACAATAGAAATTGCTGGATATATTATATTCAGCTATTCCCCAGTGTTGAGATTTGGTATGTTGCTATCTATTGTAATACTAAATTCTCTACTCTAAGGTCTAGGCATAGAGTGATTTCTCACATTTACAAGTTTTTGTTGTACAAACCTTGTTCCTTAATTTAAAACTATTGGTTAAATGAAAATGGCTATACCCAATTCCTGGAGGGATAGAGGTCCTTGAATTTTATGTGACCTGGTTGAGGTTGCAGAAAAGAGGAGAAGAAGAGGAGGAGGGAGGAGAAGGCACCATGAGAGGAAGGCACCATGAGCACATAGCCAGAAGAAACAGCAAGTATTGGGGGAACACACTGGGGACGTAGCTAGGCAAGGAGGTTAGAAAAGAAGACTTTGGGTTACTCCCCCAGTAACTGTCAAAGTCAAATAAAATAACAATAGTCTGAGTTTCATTTATTTGTAAGCTAGTCTAGGATAAGTTTAAAATCATTGTACTGTGTACCAGGGTCCCCTACCTTCCTCAGGGAACCATGGATATAGTAAGTCACAATGTCATTGAGCTCTCCACCCACTGTCTCTCTACAGCGTTTTGCTTTGTTATAGCTGCTCATCATATCCAGGACTCACTTGAGACCCAAGGTAATGATTAGATTCTACTTGGCTTCTTCACACAATATTTTTGAGAATATAGGACAATGGCTTGCTGTGAGTTCTCTTTTAGTTGTTTATTTTTAAAATTATCTTAAGGAACCAAAGTAACAACCACTTGTTTAGTTCATCACTTCTGAGCCAAACATATTTAAGAAAAAAACAATTCATTTACCAACTGATTCTAAACAAGCTATTACATGGACCTGTGGATGACGTATTATTCTGGATTTCTAGGCATTATAATTAGCATGGAAATAGTGTTAATAAAAATAGTTTGGATTTTTGCATTCCCTGGTACATTAGTGTTCTAGATGACTGAAGCTGCTTTGGGAAAGTTGGTATAAACTTTACAGCATGTGTTTCTGACTTCACAAGATTCTCTACTCACTGTTTTGTGTCAGGTTTTTCTGTGCTCTGTGCTTTCCTAAGAATTCAGATGCCCATACAAGACAAATATATTGCATGCACACCAAAGTCTTTATAAACACGTCCAATGCCAATATTAGTGTTCATTTCACTTCTAAAATTCCTTGTTTGAATTGCAATTTGGTCACTGCTATAATAGTAGGTTCTTAATATCACTATCCAAGTTAAAGAAATGTGATTTCACAATTAGATTAAGTAAAGTCATTTTTGACAGTCAAAATATCCAAAAAGATACCAAAAACCAATCCGGGTAATGCATTGACAGATGACCATACCAGCCAAGCTCTCCTGTCTCTAACACTAGTTTATTTCTTGCCTACAGGCAACACACTTGCCACACAGTTGCTTTTTAGCCAATTTTTTAGTACAGTTTGCATTCATGATTTAATTACAATAAATTATTAAAATATATATGTCTTGCTTTAGACACTTGAAACTTCTGCTTATCACATTGATATAATGCTTGAAAGAAGACAGTACTTGTTTTTAAATGTATTTGACCTAGATAAGATGGCTTGCTGGTGATTAAAGGTGATGGGGCATGAAGCTAAAACTCAACTACACAAGGTAAAATGTCACAGGAACAGAATGTACTGCTTTTATATCAGAAACATAAGAAACTCTGCAGAGTGGATAAGGTGCTGACAAGTTTCTTGAATTTAGACAAGAAATTTAAGTTTTGAGATCTCTGTGTCTGAAAGTGGAAATAGAAGTTCCTGTCTTGCTGATTTAATGAGTAGAAAACACATACCCAGTTTGTTGCAAAGCCATTTAAGGACACAATATACAATTTGTGTATATGACAAAATGTGCAAATATGGGTGTAGTGAGTGAGGACCTCTTGGAGAGAGACGAGGTCATGTGCACATGGATCTGTACGAAGATGTGTGGCTGCCCTTTCTCCTCTGTTAATGGCCCATCACTCCTCACTACTTAATGTGTGCATGGGAACCTAACATGTGTTGGGCTTGAGGGCTTTGTGTGTCATTGACTTGTATGTCGATGGAATAAAACAGTGGTAGACACGTTGTAAGTCAACATCAAGATTTAGATATTTGGCGGGTGTGTTCACCCCATTAAGAATCGTTATTCTGTGATCTTAAACTGAAACATACACATGCAATCTGTTTTCAAATGTGTTAGTTACTCTTTTACACTGCTCCTGTGGAAGTAGATTTTGTTAGCTTTAGAACTGGTCTGAACTAAAGTAAGAGATCTGGTTTCCATAGAGATTTTTCTAATCACATATTTTTATCTCTCCAAATTCTGGAGTTGGAGTGCTTCTTCTTATTGAGAGGAACGGGAGATCCTGTGTGCATGGCTTGACGTTTGCTTCAGAATCCCATGCTGGACGGCACCCTTGGCATCATCACTTTCTTGCAGTTATTTTCTTTATTTTTCTGGGTGCTGTGAAAATTAACTGCAGTTGTGTTGTGCCCTTCACCACGATCTTCTGAAGAGTCAAAATACCCGATGATCTGTATCTTTCTATCCTGAATGGCAGCTGAAGCCTGAAGAATTTATCTTTCTGCAACGTTAACTATACTCACCATTTAAATCCAAGATACAATTTGCAAAACACAGGAAAATCAAGAAGAAGGAAGACTAAAACATAGATACTTCATTCCTTCTTAGAATAGGGAACAAAATACCCATGGAAGGAGTTACAGAGACAACGTTTGGAGCTGAGATGAAAGGATGGACCATCCAGAGACTGCCCCACCCACGGATCCATCCTATAATCAGCCACCAAACACAGACACTATTGCATATGCCAGCAAGATTTTGCTGAAAGGACCCTGAATATACCTGTCTCTGGTGAGGCTATGCCAGTGTCTGGCAAATACAGAAGTGGATGCTCACAGTCATCTATTGGATGGAACACAGGGCCCCCCATGGAGGAGCTAGAGAAAGTACCCAAGGAGCTGAAGGGGCCTGCAACCCTATAGGTGGAACAACAATATGAACTAACCAGTACTCCCAGAGCTCATGTCTCTAGCTGCATATGTATCAGAAGATAGCCTAGTCAGCCAATATTGGGAAGAGAGGCCCCTTGGTCTTGTAAACTTTATATGCCCCAATACAGGGGAACACCATGGCCAAGAAGTGGGAGTGGGTAGGGAGGGGAGCAGAGAGGGGGAAGGGTATAGGGGACTTTTGGGAGAACATTTGAAATATAAATGAAGAAAATATGTTATAAAATTTTGAAAAAAGACCCCACAAACTATCATCCAAAAATAAATCAACACTGAAAACAAATATCTGAAAAATTTCATTCTGATGGATTATAATTATATGGTTTTAAATAAAGCTAAACTATATATGGTCTTTTAAATGTGATCTATAATCTGTAATTTATGTTGAAATTTTGCCAAATATTTCTTATATATTTCCCTAGAGGTGATCGTGATTATTTTTTAAAAAGTATAAATTGTACATTATAAGAGTATGATAGGAAATACATTCAAAATATGTATATACATTTTCAAAATGTGAAAGGATCCTTAAAACTCTTATAATAACAGAAAAGTCAGTTCTATTTTCTTAGCATAACAATCACAGGAAAACATAGCAACAGTGACAAACCTAATCTCCACTCCATCAATTTTTAAAGTGACTGGAAATTTTCTAAATTGAACATTGTGAAGTCCAGATTTTCATTATATAATTTATATTAATATGAAAAAGACACTATCCTGTTAAATCAGAACAATATGGCAGGGGATGTATGTACCAACAAATAATTTGTGGCAAAAATGTGAAAGTGCTACTTTCCATATTTTATATTGGGTTGTTTGTAGTGTGAAGAATAATGTTTATTTTTCTATGCTATCAAAATCACTCATTCCATGAGTAATCATTAAATACCCACAACAATGAAAAAACTCATGTTGGGCCTAGGAGAGTTAATATTATGACAAAAATCGACATTTTCTTACTGAGATTCCAGTGTAATGGAAGCAAAGTATACTGTAACAATTATAATTATAGAGGAATCTTTAATACTAAAATGAAGGAAAGTTTCAACAATGCACAGATATACCTTGCCTTGACAAAATATCCTCTGGAAGTAAGGTAATCTCTGAATGTGTATTTTTTATAATGGAACGTTTTATTCTTTTAATCACAAACATTCATGAGCACATTGCTTAATCCAAGAATTATATTTATAGCAAGAATTTAGCCTATTACCTCTCTTAGAATAAAAGCTCAATGCTCATTTTTTAAGTTCCTGTTCCTTTCCTTTTTTATTTAGCTATACTCAAGATCTTCAAATACTTACCAATTTTGCATGAAGCTCTGTTTGCCTAGATTTTACTTTGTAGAGGACTGGTCCCACTATGTATAATTACCTGTTGCTAACAACGATGATGTTGTTAGACATTTCGGGCGATCAGGAATCTTATTGTATTAGCTGAGGTCATGAGGCTAGTTTTTATGAAAACACACTTGATACAGAATTAATGTGTGTAACTTCCGTACTGCAGTAGTTAATTGTCAGTGTGTAATTTTTATATTTTGACCTTGTGGGAGACCTTGTTATTGATATGATGTGGTGCCAGAAATGCAGTAAAAAGGTAACTATGAAATATTATTAGTTATGTGACATAGTTACTATTTGTATGTTATTTCTGAAAAACGTATAGGCTTTTCAAATATATAGTATATTTATCAAAATAGACACTTGGTAGAGGGTGAACTAACTTGATGTATTTAAGAGAATTAAAATAAAAGAATATTTTGTTTCAACAAACTAATTAAATCAGAAATTAGAAGCAATACTAATTATAGAAGCATCATCATAATTAACTATAATGCAAGTCATTAAAAATCTTTGATGTTATATTGATTTGTTATATTTAATATTTAAAAACAAAATCTAAAAATATTAGGCAAATATAAAAACTTGAAAAAAGAAGAAAATGTTTATTTAATTCAGGAAATTAGCCAAGGAATCACTTTCTGAAAACAAATAAAAACATATTTTAAAACTAGTATCTCTTATGAACCTACACAAAATATTTAATGAGGTTGTAAATAGTCAAGTAGGGCAATATCTAAAGCTATATATATATACAAAGAATTACAGAAACAGTTGTATATCTAGAATTCAAATCTCATTTGATTTTGTACCTTACATTTTTTTCAAAATTAATCCATACATTTTGAAGCTGTATACAATTTAAAATGTCTTTTATAGTAATATACTTAGAAAAGATAAGTATTTAACATGTTTCATGTTATTTGCTGTAAAAAAAAATTTGCCAATTTCATGAACAACTGGCCAAGTTATATAAGGACACCAAATCTTTGCTTCTTGAACTTGTGCTAGCTGGTCTATACACAGAATGGGGACTGAAAGTCACACAGAGCTTTTGGGTTAATATCCATTTATCAGTGAGTACATTCCATGTGTGTTCCTTTGTGTCTGGGTTACCTCACTCAGATGATATTTTCTAGTTCCATCCACTTGCCTGAGAGTTTCATGAAGTCATTGTTTTTCATAGCTGAGTAGTACTCCATTGTGTAAATGTACCACATTTTCTGAATCTATTTTTCTGTTGAGTGACATCTGGGTTGTTTCAACCTTCTGGCTATTATAAATAAGGCTGCTATGAACATAGTGGAGTATGTGTCCTTGTTATATGCTGGAGCATCTTTTGGGTATATGCTCAGTAGTGCCCACGAAACAACCCACAGTCCATATGGAGCTTAGGAGGAAGGAAGACCAGGGTGTGGATGCTTCAGTTTTGCATATGGGGGGCACAGGATGATCAGGAGGTGGAGGGATGGGGAGCCCTGGGAGGGACAGAGGAGGGGGAGGGAAAAGGGGGGCAGGATCAGGTATTGGACAGAGAAGGAGAGAGGTACACTGGGTCAGGAAATTAAATAAAAATATGTAGCAGTGGGGGATAAGGAACTTGGGGCATCCATTGGGGGATCCCAGACACCAGGGAAGTGAGAGGTTCCCAGGACCCAGTGGGAGATGATGTTAGCCAAAATGCTCAGCGAAGTAGAGATAGAACCTGTAGAGACACCCTCCAGTAGATAGGATGGCCCCCAGTTGAGGGATGGGGCCACTTACTCATCTCAAAATTTTCAACCCAGAAAACTTCCTGTCGCAGGAAAGACAGGGACAAAAATTAAAAAAATAAAAACAAAATGGAGCAGAGATTAAAGTAAGGGCCATTCAGTGACCACCTCACATGGGGATCAATTCTGTCTGCAGACACCAAGCCCTGACACTGTTGCTGTTGCCAAGAGGTGCTTGCTGATAGGAACCTGGCGTGGCTTTTCCTTGGGAGGTTCTGCCAGCATCTGACTAATGCAGATGCAAATGCTCAGAGCCAACTATCAGAATGAGCTCAGGGACCCTGATGGGGGATCTGGGAGAAGAACTGGAGGTGCGGAGGGAGATTGCAACTGATAGAAAGAACAATGTAGGTTGGCCAGACCACAGAGTGTTCCCAGGACTAGACCACCAACCAAGAAGTGTACATGGAGGCCTCCATGGCTCCAGATACATATGTATCAGAGGCTGGCCTTGTCTGACATCAATGTGAGGGGAGGCCCTGGGTCCAGTGGAGGTTTGATACCCCAGCATAGGGTGATTCTAAAGAGGTGGTTGAGGAGTGGGTGTGTGGGTGGGGGTCCACCCTCATAGAGGCAAAGAGGAGAGGGATGGCATGGGGGTTGTGGAGGGGTAACCAGGAAGAGGGATATCATTTGAGATGTAAACAAATGGAATGATTAATTTATAAAACGAAAAAGCAAAAGATAAAAGAAGTTACACAGAATCACCAAATCGGAGGACATAACATGTTATCAAAAAATCTTACAAAATCAGATAAATGTGATTACTTAACTTCAGTATCAAGTTATTGTTATCACAGTAGTGAGACAATTACTAAGCAATAAACAAAATAATAGAAGAGAAGAGAGATTTCAGAAACTCTACTGCACAAATATAGAGAACTTATTTCTTTACAAAATGTAAAACAATTTAAGAACAAAATTAAACCTTTTCAAGAAATGGTACAGAAACAAAGGAACACTAAGATACCAGATAAAAGGTTAATAAAACTCATATTGATAATAATGACTGAGGTTAAAAAAAAAACTGTGCCTTTAAAACTAACTCAAAATGGATCATAGACCATATAACTATGTATAAGTCAGTGTAGAAATTCCTCAAAAAGCTAGAAATAGAGCTATACCATGTTGTCATTATATTACCCTTGGGTGCTACCCAAAAGACTCTAAAGATGTTTGGTTATCCATATTCATTGCTACTGTACTCACAATTGTCAGAATATGGCAACACCTTATATGTCTATGACCTGATGAATGGATAATTAAATTATGTTTTATTTATACAATGGAATAACTTTTAGCTAGAGGAAACATAAATTTAATAAATTCACTAGTTAATTGAAAGAACTCAAATAATTATCCTTAGAGAGGTAATCCTGACCCAGAGAGATACATATTGCATATTTTCTCTCATATGTGGATGTTAGTTTTGAATCTTCAGATATGTATATTTACTTTGGATTATCTATAAAGGTAAGGAAACTAGGGAGGAACTAGGGAACTCTTCCAAGGGAGGAGTGATTGAATACAGTTATATAGAGTGGGAAAAGAAATAATGTAACAGAAAGGGTGAAATGGAGTGGGGCATGGGGTCAGGATAGAAGGAAGTAAATTGGGAGGAACCACTTTTGAAAAAGTCATATAGACAACTATAGTTTATGATTAAATATGTGTATCTGTATATATTTAAAAAGCTTAAATGGAGTTACCCTATAATGGGGGGACAATAGTACTGAGACACCTAATGTTAGCAAATAAAACCTCCATTACCAGAAATGGGTTACTTTTTGAGTTTTTGTTAGTGAGATTGCATAGACAAACATTTTAAGCTTTGCCATTGTTCTTGCCATTTTTACCTCTAATATCTGATGGTAGGATTCTTTTGCTGAAGACACTGCATACTTAAGTCATAAACATTTAAAAATGTAGTAATGCTGACCTTGAAATGCTTTGTAGTTTTCTAGGTTTTATATTTATGGAAGGTGATGTGCATGTTGCTGGACCGTAAAAGTGAACATCAGTCTTACAAAGCTGTGACTCCAAAGAGCTACAGTAATGACTGTCCTGGAAAGATGTGCCTGTTGGTACAATAAAGGCACAGATGTTATTGTAGTAAGCAACTGTTGAAATAAGGAAACATTTTGATTGTCTTTGAGGCAGGGGTTGTTCTGGGAGGAGGCATGGTTGAACAGTGAATATATCTAAAATATACATCTGAAATTCTCACTGTAATAACAAAATACATTATAATACTGCTTTATATGATTTTTAACCATGTTAATTATAACACAATAAAATTAAAATGTTTCATCTACAGAAAAATGCACATAAATTTTAATTAATTAAAATTGCCAAAACTTAAAAAGAAACTAAAATGTCCTCCAACAGCTTGAAAGTAAACTGTCACAAATGTAAATAATGAAATAACATTTAGAGCAAAAGAAAGAGAAATGAGATAGTTATCAAATCATAAAAAGATATAGAAAAAATTTAATGTAAATATAAAATAACATCGAATTACATGTTGCATGATTCTGACTGATGATATTTTAGAAAAGTCAAAAGTACAGGTAAAATGAACGGGTATAACCAGGGTTGATTTGTGCAATAATTTTTGAAGGAGTAGGGGAGTGGGGAGGAGTTATAAAAATATGAAGAGAATACTTTTTAGAGTGGTAAGGTCTTGCTTATAACGTGCCAATATTGTGGACATGTCCGACCTCCCATAAGTTTTCTTCTGGCGTCAGAAATGTGTATGAGAAGGAAAGATAAAAGAGAATCAGCAACTTGAAGACAACACAGGCTTTTCTTTGGAAGAAAAGCCCTGCAAAGATATATAAGAGTACACCACCTGCTTATGGATTGAGTAGTTATAGGGTAAAAGGAGAAAGAAATGAGGGGGCAGTGGTAGAAGGACTCCTTATTGGTCTCATTGGCCACTGCTAATAAAAAACAGAAAAGATGAGATAAAGAATGCTAGAAGATCAGTGAATGTGTCTTATGCCATGCTGCTACTGGGGTCTATAGGAAAAGGAAGCAAGATCCAGAAAAACAAGCGTGCGTGCGCGCGCACACACACACACACACACACACACTACAATATTAAACCTGCAGAATGTACACAGCATAGAGTCCCCCTCTTAATATGAAAGTGTATATTGACTCATCACCTATCACAATTTGTCTCTCCCCAGACCCCAACATTTTAGTGATGAAATCATTCTCTTTCAGTGAAACTCAGTAGTTAAGTTGGGAATCTTAACCACTAAGCATTCATTAGTTATTTCTATAAGCTGAATATGAAATCTCCTTCACAGGCTTTTACTTTGAATACTTGGTACCCAACTTGGTGTCACAACTTGGAAATGCTGGTAACTTAAGCAGTGGACCTAAGTGAAAGATTTGGATCACCTGGTACAAGTGTATCTGGCATGTTTTATGCCTATCTCTTCCTTTCATACTCTTTGTTTCCTATCCATGTAGAAGTATAACATCTGTTCTGCACAAACCTGTGATCCTAAGATACCAAGAAACCATGGGCTGAACCTTGTCACACCATGGACCAAATGGATCTTTCCTCTTTTTGGTACCAAAATAATTCTTACCTCAAACTGGGTAAGAGGTAGTTTTATTCTGGAGCCATATATGAATATTCTTGCCCAGAGAACACAAAATCTGATAACTCCAAATTCTAATAGTCAATGCCTTTAAACTTTTATGAAGTTTTATTGTAACAAATTAAATAATAGCATAAATTAAGTCATTTTCAAATACAGTGGTAGAAACTGTATATATGGTTGTATGCTGGGGTAAACCTTCATTTCCTATTGGTTTGATAAACCTAAATATTGATATATCAAACTTCAAATAAAAATATCCAAAGAATTTGATTGGTATTGTACTAAATTGAGTGAATTTACTGGAGATAATTTATTATATGATTACAAGGGGGTAGTCAAGTAATTCTTTTCAATATAGAACAATAATATTGTTGAAAACATATCTCATGCTTATGAAATTTATAAAAGTAGGAGTAACGTTAGTAAGACAGATAATGTTAGGATTATTTAGGATATTAATATTACTTATATCTTATTGTATTAATATATTTATATAAGTTTTATTTTTCTAGGTCTACATGAAAACATGTCTTGTGCCCATTTGATGCCCTCAGTTCTTTGTGAAATATGTGATTATTCAGTGAAAGAAATCCTGCCTCCTACTTCTGATTCCTTCGCTTTATATTCAATGTATGTTGGTGCCTTAAGAGAAGATTATGAAATTATTTTCTTGGTGATTTCATTGTGAATTATTTTAAATAGAGAGTCAAAGATATAGCTTGGATTTGAATTTTTATTTTTTCTATATTTTATTCGTGTATTGATTTTCTTCACTTCTATAAGAGACCCCAAGACTTTGTGCATATTAAGCATGCTCTTTGCCATTGAGGTATATCTCAGCCCCAGGTGTGAATTTTGATACCCAAATTAGCAACTAGCCAAATAATTGGAACTTTATTCTATTCATACTCAAAAAACTATTTTAGGTGTATAAGCTTTAATTTACTTTTTCATCTGCACATGGCATTAGCGTTCCAATAATAAAGCACATTTGCAAGAATAATTTATATGTCCATAATAATTTTACAAATTTAAGATATGTAAATCAAGTGACAGAAAGAAACTTTAACTCTGCAGTAATGAGTTGAAATATGATTAAATATAGAAAGCTCTGTGGCAGGTGAAAGGAATGCAAAGTCTCTTTCACACTCTGCTAAAATGGCTCTTCTTCAATACCAGTGAAATCACTGTAGTGTGCTTGGCATCAAAGTCATTGCTTAGCTCTTAGGATTTTTTTGGTAAAGGAGTACAAGGTTTAGAATCCACACTGAAATTTGTTCTGATTTGATTGTCTCTAACAGAGAAGTCATAAGAACCCTGAGGGATTGTTCCATAACAGTGAGGTACAACTGAAGGGTCTCTGATCAAAGAGATATTGCCATAGTTCTGAACAGAAAAGGAAACAGACAGAGAATTACAAATTAGGAAACTGCCCTTTGTGTCTCCTGAAAGAGACACCTCGCTCCTGTATATATTTAATTGTCTATAAAAGTAGATAGCTACATTTAGAATAACTGATGCATTATAAACTTAGAAATGAGTAGTTCTTTATGCCACTTTGGATTACAGAAGGATTTTCAGAATTTGATTCCAAATGGAAAGAGAAAAATGTGAAAGAAAGTTTAGAGTTAGATGTTTTTATTTCTAAAACTGCCAGCTTTATTTTACTTACTTTTCCTAATTAAAAAAAATCATTTGCCACAAGCATTGAGCATTGCACTTCACATAGAATAGGCATGGAGGTGCTCTGCCAACCAATCACCTCCCTGGTACAATGTTTGCTAATGTTGCTAAATATATCTTCTTGTTTTAAAAGATTCTACTGTGAGAATTTCCTAGAGTGCACATTTATACCATTCCTTCTTGTCTTCTCCCCATGCAAATGCAACTCCATCAGAGAAGGATATAACTGCTCTTGATATATCTATATCTACAGATATATAGATATCCTACTGACTTCATTTAGAGTTGTTCATATGTACATATGATCAGGGTCTACCACTTGGAATTAAATAACACAGAGATGCTACATTCTGCATGGCTCTACAGTTTGATATAATGGTGGTGTTGAGGTTAGCTGTGGTGTAGAAACTGAAGTAACCTAGAAGCAAAGTGTGTGTGTGTGTGCGTGTGTGTGTGTGTGTGTGTGTGTGTGTGTGTGTGTGTGTGTGAGTGTGTGTGTGTGTGTGTGTGTGATTTATTAATGAGTTTCCTCCTGTTGAGGGGCCTCAAGCAGGCAGCTGTTGATTTTTGGAAGCTCTACTGTGCCCATCAACTATTACAGATATTTTTGACAAGTATAGTAATCCTGGTTGGCATCTGGTCTTTTCTGGCTTTTAAGGTTTCCATTTCTGATGGGTTTTATTTTATATGCTATTTATAGTTTTTGTCTTATATCTTTCAATACACTTTGTTTTATATATTTCCTCTTTTAACTATGTCATATTGTGGGGAATTTCTTCTCTGGTTTTGTTTCTTTATGTTCTTGTAATGGCTATGTCTATCCTTAATTTGGGGAAAGATTTCTTCAATGACTCTTTTTGAGGACTCTGGTCTATGCTATTGATCTGGGATTCTTCTTTTTATATGACCGGAAAGATTAAAATTAGAAGTTTCATTAGATTGCAAAACACTTGCATATTCATTTTTGTGTTTAAAAAAATAGCGAATTTGTTGAATGAGTGTTACAATTATTCTACTTTATCTTCAAGCCGTGGCATGCTGTCTTCTGCTTTATCCATTCTAATGGTGATGGTTTCCATGAATTTTTAAATTAGAATATTGCAGGTTTTTTACAGTTCTAGCTACATTTCAGTCTGAGTTTTTTCCTTTCTTTTATTGGATATTGTATTTATTTAGATTTCAAATATTATCCCTCTTTCTGGTTTTTCCTAAGGAAACGGTCTATCCCATCACCCCTCTCCCTGCTTCTACGAGGGTAGGCAACCACCCCCTCACTGACTCTTGCCTCCCCACTCTGGCATTTCTCTACACTGAGGCATTGAGCCTTCACAGGACCCCGGGCTTCTCCTCCCATAGATGCCGACAAGGCCATCCTCAGCTACAAATGTGGCTGGAGCCATGGGTCGCTCCATGTGTACTCCTTGGTTGGTGGTTTCATCCCTGGGAGCTCTGGGGTATGTGTGTGTGGGGTCTGGTTGATTTATATTGTTCTTCCTATAAAGTTGTAAGTATTTAATATTTCTGTTTCTATAAGAATTCAGTTTTCAATTTCTGGATTGTCATCTTCAGATTCAATCATGCATTTGGGTTGTCTTGGACATTACCCAGGCTATTTTTTTTCTACCCTTTTTGCATACACTGGAGTTTTTGTGCCTTCTTGTATTCCCTTGAATACTTCAATGAAGTTTACAATTTTTTTTAAGTTCCTTGTCCTAAGTTTCATCGATGTAATTCTAATTGGAGAACATTTCTATAGAAATATTGTTTTTTTTCCTTTTTGTGGGGTGGCATATTGTCTTGTGTGTTCACACTGTTTGTTTTTGTGATGTGACCTGGGCATGTGAGCCTGATGTGGGTTTCTAGCCTACTTCAGGTAGGATGGCCCAGAAGCTGTTAAACTAGAGCTAGGGAAGGTAGTGTAGGGACAACTTGTATAGGAGCACCTATGCTAAACTCCCTAGGCTAGACCTACGCAAACCTGCATATCTGAACCATGGTCTGGAACTCTTGGAAATGGCACCAGCTGTGAGAGTCTCACAAAATGTATATTTTAAGTGTGAAATGTGGCTTTTTAAGTATATTGAATCCTTACTAAAGAATAATAAACAGACCTCATCAGAGGATTTACATCCTCATTTACCTTTGGCAGTAATTTGCTCATCTCTCAAACTGTCCAGATGATGGGAGCAAGACCGGCACATAACAAAAGCAATTGGTTAGTCAAAAATATTGGCATCCTTTTCAATTCATCTAAATACATACATCTTTTGATCATGATTATTTTAAAATTATGATAAATTATGACAAATCTGTCCAAATATTATATATGATTTGATTATACAGCAAATCATTTCCTGAACACAGAAAACCAAAAGAGTAGAGTTGATTCTCACATAACATTGCTTTTTAACTTTAAGGTCCCCATTTATTTTCATCCAGAATGTCTGCATGTAACTTTGGAGTTCCTGGCATGCCATCTGTTCCTGCAGTCAAAGCCAGTGACACAGGTAACTGGAGGACATTACATATTTGATTTCTGAATAGATCAGTTAGCCACATAGAGAGAAGCATTGTGTTCTGTGGCCACTTATATATTCTCCAATCATATAAATGTCTCCGCAAATGTGTGAAATGTTACACTGGGAGATTAGATAAAAGGATGTGAAGGGAGAGGACATTCAGCATCGACTCATTACTTCAGCATTAAGGGACATGATCTTTAATCAAACACTGGACTGAAATTTTAGCTGAGCCATTTATTAGCTCTCTGACCTTGAGCAAGGTAGAAGCATACTTTAAGCTTTGGCATCTTTATCTACTAATCGTAGAGATAAGAAAGCACATATTACACATATTTATGAAGCAATCTTCTCATTAGCCTTTTTAGAAAACCTCACTTGTTACAAACATTCCCACTTAGTTATCATTTTTATCATTATTATTTATTCTCTGTGTATATGTGTTGTATGTGTATGCGACATGTATGTGTGATTTGAATCTACATATGTACTGGCATGCTCCTCATGTATGTGCATGTGGAGACTAAGATCAGTATTTGGGCATCTCCCTCTATTTCTCTCCGTTTTAATTTTTGTAGCAAGGTCTCTGAACCTGAATCTTGAAGCTCACTGTCTATGCTGTCAGGCAAGCCTTCTTCAGCACTGGTGTTACAATTGTGTAGCTCCACTCAATAATTTTAGGTGTATGAGGAAATTCTGACTTCAGGTCCTCATGATTTCGCAGGAACCATGTACCCACAGAACTACCTTCCCAGTCTAGTGACTGTTTTTTTTGTTTTGTTTTTTGTTTGTTTGTTTGTTTTTTGTTTTTGTTTTTGTTTTTTGTTTTGTTTTGTTTTGCTTTTCGAGATAGGGTTTCTCTGTATAGCCCTGGCTGTCCTGGAACTCACTTTGTAGACCAGGCTGGCCTTGAACTCAGAAATCTCCCTGTCTCTGCCTCCCAAGTGCTAGGATTAAAGGCATGTGCCACCACTGCCCAGCGTGACTGTTGTTTTTATGTTTGTCATTAACACAATCATAACTTAAAACTTCTAATGTTTTAACTTCTATTTAAAATAACATAACATCTAAAATAAATTTTACGTTCAGCTAAAGACAAATTATAATCCAATAATAATTCACAATATTGTCAATGACTGGCTTGGCTATAAATCTAGTTCTGACAGAATTTGAGTTTATACCAGGCTAGAATGCTTAAATAGATTTGTATTGTTAAGAAATATCAATTTCTGCAACAGTTCATTTTGCTTTATATGCTTTAGTTAATACAAAATTTTTATCATTATTTCATCACAAAGTAAGTAATTCTAGTCAATTGTCAGTAACTAAAGTTAGAAGAAAAGCTTGGAGAACAAGTCAGGATGGTTCTATATAGAGAGAACATTGAGAAGACAGGAGTTTAATGAATCATTGAGACTAAATATTTTCCTTGCCATTTATTCCAATGAGTTATCAACCTGTCCACAGATAAACAAAGTGAATAAATGATAGGAGACATTTTTGTTGAGATTAGCCAATACAACCCACCAAGACAAATCTCATAGCAGCTATTTTCCCATACCTCAGTCAGTAAGCGAGGAAGTTATTTCATATAAGGAAAATGCTGCCTAGATACAGAACATCATGACATTGCTTCAATGCAACACTTCCTCACACACCTGCCGTAGAGAGACACAGGCCCATAGTTCTTTTCTCCTTTTCAAGTGGTGCTTATAATTCTTTCTTCTCCTTCTCCGTTTCCCTATCCTTCTCTCCCTCTTTCTGTCTCAGTCTTTCTGTTGCTGTCTTTCCCTCTCCTAGTCTGTCTCTGTCTCTGTCTCTGTCTCTGTCTCTGTCTCTCTCTCTCTCTCTCTCTCTGTCTCTCTGTCTCTCTGTCTCTCTGTATCTCTGTATCTCTATCTCTCTCTCTGGTCATAGTTTTTTGAAGGAACTTATAAACTCAGGACACCCAAGGCCAAGTTCTCAGCACAAAGGTGATTTATTTACCCCCAGAAGGGCAGAGGGCAGGGAATAAGGGACAAACACAGGAGATAGAGGATGAGGGAGAAGGGAAAGGGAATCAAGGGAGAGGAAGGAGCCAAGGACTCCCTCTGGATAGAGAGGAGACAGATGTGGCACATAGGAAAATGGCAGTTTATAAAGGTACAAGGGGAAACCTCCTGTTAGGACAAGGTGTTTAGTTTTAATTGAGCATGTTAATTAAGTGAGTCAAAGGAGGCTTTTGATTGCTGGACTTCAATACCTTGGAAACTGGATCTTGGTAATCAGCCTCAGAAGGAGGGATTGGCCAAATAATCAGGTAGAGTTTGGCGAACATCAGAAATGTAATGTAAAGGCTATTAGCAAGGCGGTGGAAACTGCGGAAAAGGGCAAGACCTGCCAGAACCATGCTTATCACACTCACATTGGCTAGTCTCTTCATTCTTTCCCTCCTTCAAGGGCCTTTTTACACAGCCCCACATGCACCCAAACTTAAGCTCCTTCTTAAAAATAAAAAAGTCCAAATAAAAAATTAAAGCATACAAACCAAGAAAACAAAATAAAAACACACCCTCGCTAAATGAAACAAAACAAAACACATCAAACTGTAACCAAATCAAAGCATACAACATAACTGTGAAGTCCATTATTGCTAATCAACCAGTTCTGACCAGGGAGCCTTTCACAGGGATGATATATCCAGTGTGGATCCAGATTTCAACTGGATGGCTTACAAGTTACAGGCTGGGCTCCTTAAGAACAGCCATGTAAAGTCAACAGGCCTGCACCATGTGAGAATCTGATCAGCATGTTTAGCTGAGAAGACTTCTTTTCAGAAGACAGAAACAATAGAATGAAATAATTCAGGTGAAAGATGTGGAAAAGCTAACTGAAAACCCCATTAATGGATAATAAATACATTAAAATGACAAACATAGGCAGTGATAGAGAATATCAGGTTAATCAAAGTTTTGATTTCGAATATGTCAAGGTCTACAGAGAATAACGACACTTTTTTGTTGTTTTTTGTTTTGTTTTTGTTTGTTTGTTTGTTTTGTTTATATGGTTTTTCAAGACAGGGTTTCTCTTTGTAGCTATGGCTGTCCTGGAACTCACTCTATAGACCAGGCTGGCCTCGAACTCAGAAATCTGCCTGCCTCTGCCTCCCGAGTGCTGGGATTAAAGGTGTGCGCCACCACGCCCAGCTTGAATACTAACTCTTAAAGACAGACTTTTAGTAAAGGAGAACAATTAAGCTTACAATGAAGTGTAACTTGTAATATATATGAGAATTTCATTTCATACAAATCAATATTTTAATAAACATTTACATTCATTTGCAATAAACACCTGCTAAGTTGTATGCATTTTTACATTGTATGGTAGGAGGAAATAGAAATAGTCAAACTTCTACTAATGTCCAATTTTTTGTATGAGCAAAGTTTGGAATATTTTGTATTAAAAACAAAAGTAACTTAAATTTACCTATAAAGAAAACTATGAACACCACTTCTTACATACGGGCATGTCTACAATGTTTCAATTTATATTCCATCTTATTTTATTATGTCTATTTCTTACCATAGTTTTGAAAGGATTTTTGTTTTTAATTGTGTGTGTATGTGTGAGTCTGAGTTTTGTGCATCAGACTGCAGTGTCTGCAAAGGTCATAGGAGATCATGAGTTTGCTTGGGGCTGGAATTACAGGTTGTTTTGAAATGCCTGATACCTGGGTTCTGACATGATCTATGATCTGTTGCTGCACCAATGCACACTCAACTCCTGAGGGATCTCTGCAGCCATTGAGAGATTGTTTTATCTACTGGGAGGAGAATATTTCCATGTAATTAACCAGAAAAAAATGAAAGTTACAGACTTAGAAGTTGTCACCCACACTTGCTGCAGCCTGTGCATTTAAACATAAGGACTACTTCTATAAGAATCACATCAATAGCATCCCCACAGAAATTATCACCTGTTCACAATCCTGACTTCAGATAGCTAGAAGGTCTTAGCAGAAAAATAAAAGTAAAGTTGTAAATTTCCAAATCTGACTGATAACTTTCTAGAGACCATTTTTCTATCAGGTGCCTGAGTTTGATCTTCTTGATATGGTGTCTGACCTACTAGTCTGTTATCCAGAAAGAACTAAAACAATGAGGTGTAGCTGATGTCAACAGCTATGTTGAACCGAGCCACATGAATCTGGAGGAAATATGGGCCTGTCAAAGGCTCATTGATAAATTTCTTATATTCTTATTTTTGGAAACAAAATTTATAATTACACACACACACACACACACAAACACACACACACACACACACCAAAGAAATAAAAATAAAATGAAAATAAAAAATAACCCTTAAAAATGTGCACTTGAAACATCTTGAAACCTAGCTTGCATTCGATGTTAGTCAAGGACCTAGCATACTTAATTTGAAAAATGGGCAAGGACTTTTTTGTAGTCCTTGTCGTCATAGTATAGATAAATAATGAGATATTTTTTGTTCGAAGCATGATAATATTAGTGTGTGTGGCAGACTGATTCCAAGCATTCCGGTTTGTAACTGAGCACTGTTTCATCAAGTTTGTGTCATGTACTGATGGTGGGTGTCATCAGGGTTTTAGTATGGGAGTTCCACTTTTGTTAAAACAAAAACAAATAGTTTTGAATCTTGTCCCAAAATCCTCCTTAAAGAAAATGGATTTTCTAATATAATAATGTAAGTATTTTCTGTTCTGGATTGATTTTAGAAGAGGAAGGAAAATACTTATTTTGGGGATAAACATTTTTCACGATGTAGAAGTGTTCATTGCAATGGTTGTCCTAAGAGAATTAGGCTTATAAAGTCAATGAACAACTAAAAGTGATATTTGTTCACCTTGACTAAGCTGCCATTTCACACATCCTACTCTTCAAGTATTGCTAGTAGGGTGATTGATTCTCACATCCATTTTTATTCAACAGTATATTCTCTACAAACAGTATTTGGGCACAGAGGATTTGAACTCAGGTCCTCACAATTCTGCAGTAAGCACATTTGCCTTGCCTAGCTACCTTCCTCATCCGTTCTTACTTTTTATACATAAGACAGAAAAGCTCTCTTTTGTAAACATCTTTTTTTTTTTCAGAAACTAGAAACCCATGATAAGTTATCTAAGAAATTTAAAGTTTCTTTTCATTTCATTTAAATACATTCAACATCTTTGTTATTTTGCACTGATAATCAATGCTAGCTAATTTAACACTTGCCAGGATTCACTGGACATTTTAAATTTGTTAGATTTTCTTGGTTGTCCAGTGTGTCAGTCTCTCTGAAAATCTTCATAGTCTGTTCTCCATAATACTCAAAATGCCCTTCAGTGAAAAGCCCAAGGCCCTACTTAAGCTGTCTGGGCCAACTAACACATCTAAGAAAGAAACCTCAGATTCTAGTGTTTTGTGGCACAGCAGGGAGACTATAGTGAATAATAATAGTCTGCTATATGTCTCATACAGATGGAACAGAAGAGCAAACGTATGAATGATATGAATGACAAACATCTAAAATGAGTGATCTACTCCTTTTCCTGAGTTGATCATTATCCAGTGTATCATCACACCACATAGTACCTCATAAATATATACAGATATTGTCCCATTCAAACATAACTCTAGGGCACTCTTTAGATGCTGTTCCAATTGGGACCCTTACTGCTTCACTCAAGTCTTTCATTGAAGGTGGGTTTCATCCCCCTGTCTTGTCTCTTTAAGCTCTGAGCATGTCCTGCACTGATCTGGCTGGATTGACATCAAAAATATGAGGAGAATATTGTCTTGACAATCCTTGTCTTAAAGCAATCAAATGATACCATGTGAAGGAAAAGCTGTAACTTCTCGTTTTATATAAAAACTGCATATACAGTAGGAAATCTATTCAATTGAATAAATTGAAAATTCTCACACAATAATGGGCCTTTACTACTAGAATAACAGTTGTATTTATCACAGAGATATGCTCGAGCTTGTTCACTATTTGACATAATATGGAAATAAAGACCTTTGAAAAAGGTATCTCTTTAAAATTAAGCAATGTATAAATCTTTATTTTTCAAATTCCCAAAGAAAAATTTTTACTGTTAAGATGGAAATTGAATAAATGCAAGTGGAATATTTTTGCTAATTATCGTGAAATAATGAGTATCATGTGTTGAGTTTTATAATTATTTATTATTTGATAAAGGCAATTGATTCACATCTCTGACTTTGGAAGCCTGTACCTAAATAAAACTGTTAAATAAAACTGTTTGTCTGAATGAGAGAAGAAGCTGAGCATTTCAGAGCATTCAGTGCATCGTGAAGGATGATGCGCGCAGCCAGCTCTGAGGAAGCACTCTGAGGAAGTGACATTTTACATAGGTGAGGCATGTCTTGAAGCAATTGTCAAGAGCTATTAAATAGCTGCAAATAGCTTCCATTTGTACAAATTTTAAGGTGCTATAGAAACCCAGGAAGCTTTGAATATACTTTAAAAATAATTATCAAATTTTCTCATTACATTAAAGCTTTCTCTTGACAAGTAGTTAACAAGAGATTAGGCTCCATCAGTAAGTGTTGAGTGAGCACCTTCAGTGTGTTTGGGCAAGTGTGCAAAAACTGTAGATATAGTAATTAACAAGATAAGCCAAGTTATTATTAATACAGAATATAACTTAATGTGTATCAGAACTCTTGAACGTGAAACACATCCAAAGGTAATGTTAAAACTCAGTTTTGAAATGACATCCAGTGCATATCTGCTCAGACACTAAGCAAGTACACTGTTCAAACTAGTAACTCTACTCACAGCCCTTTAACAAAACCTATAGATCAGTTTCCTTAGTGAAAGTATAAAACACAGGGCATGCTTCAGTGTATTACTTAAGAAAGTACTGTTTCAGCTATTGGATGGGTCACACGGCCCCCAATGGAGGAGCTAGAGAAATTACCCAAGGAGCTAAAGGGAACTGCAACCCTATAGGTGGAACAACAATATGAACTAACCAGTACCCGGGAGCTCTTGTCTTTAGCTGCATATGTATCAAAAGATGGCCTAGTGGGCCATCACTGCAAAGAGAGGACCATTGGACTTGTAAACTTTATATGCCCCAGTACAGGGGAATGCCAGGGCCAGAAAGGGGGAGTGGGTGGGTAGGGGATTGGGGGGGTGGGTATGGGGGACCTTTGGGATAGCATTGAAAATGTAAATGAGGAAAATACCTAATTAAAAAAAATGTTCATTGAGATGAAAAAAAAATAAAATAAAAAAACATCAGATTAAAAAAAAAAAAAAAGAAGAGACCAGCATCACTGAGGTGAAATATGGAAATTGTTTTCCGGGAGCACAAAAAAGCTGTGTTCCAGAGATAGCAAAGGTTGTACCTCATGCTGCAGCTGGACTTGGTAATGTGTAAGAGTCATCCAGGTGGTACTGGTTTTGAAGGCATGAAAGTATCATGAAGAACAGCTGAGGCTTGGCACTGTGAGAGGTCGTGGAAGGCCATTGAAGAAGGTGCAGCCTCAGTTGCAGTTGATGGCCCAAGACTGAAAGGGTCATACAAAAGATTTGAGGCTTGGCACCATGAAGAGAGCCTATGAAAGGCTATTGGTGAAGCCTACTTGGAGTGGAACACCCCAGTGTATTGGAGATGTCAGTACCATGGTATAATCACCAAGAACAGCAGCCTCAGTAGAGTGGATCAACCTGAGCTTAGAGTGCTACAGAGGGTAGAGCTGGAGAAGTGATTCCAGCCCTTAGGGGGAGCCCAAAATATCAAGTGGAATCCCAGACACAGAAACAAGAGCTGTAACATCAACTTGCCTTGGAGACTCAAAGATGTTAAAGATGCAAAGATACCAGAGCCATGGGATACATGCTGAGGAAAGCTGCTAAGTGGGAGTGGAACCAGCTCAGGAGAAAGCAGTTTGTTGCAGTCAACAAAGAGGAAAAAGGAGTGGGGATGTGAAGACCGATTTGACATCAGCTATGGAGATACAGAGTTTGCAGTTTGCCCAGCTGGTTTCCTGTCTTTCTTTGGAGTATACAGTTAAGTGATTGGAGAATCTCAGAAGAGGCCTTGAACTTTGGACTTTTAACATTGTTGAGACTGCTATAGACTATGAGAACTTTTTGAGTTGGACTAAATGCATTTTGCATTATGCTATGTTTCAGTATGGCCCCCCATAGACTCATGTTTTTTGAAAAAGTCTATGGGGACCAGGGAGTGGAATGTGATGGTTTGTATATCCTTGAACAAGGGAATGGCACCACCTGGAGCTGTGACCTTGTTGGAATATGAGTGACCTGGTTGGAATGGGTGTGTCACTGTGGGTGTGGGCATATGATCCTCACCCTAGTTGCCTGGAAGTCAGTTTTCCACTAGCAGCCTTTGGATGAAGACAGGACTCTCAGCTCTGCCTGTGCCATTCCTGCCTGGATGCTGCCATGCTCTCACCTTGATGATAATGGGCTGAATCTCTGAGCCTGTAAGCCAACCCCAATTAAATGTTGTTTTTTATAAGAAAAAAAAAGAAAGAAAGAAAGTACTGTTTCTTAGCAAGCATTGTGCACTGGAGTCACCAAGGAGATTGTAGAACCCCCTCTGCTCAGTTTTACCACTAGAGAGTCGCTTTCATTCAGTGACTTCTCCATTCTAAATTATTTCCCCCTCCATTCTAATGCTCAAACCCAATTAATAACTATTGTATTTGGGTAAATTCCTTAACAGGAAGATGATAGTCCGCATAGTCCCTCAAAGTAAGGGAAGGTTTTGTTTTGGTTGATGGTATGTCTTTGAATTAATGCCTGAGGTAAGTGGATAAGTGAAATGAGGAAGATGCTTTTACTTGTCTTTTTTTTTTTTTTTTGGTACATGTCTTTTATGAATGAATAAAGGATAGTGGGGGTCATTGTGTGATTTGCAAAAGGTTGGGAAAGTGGTGGGTGGGTCTGGCTTATGTATTTCATCATTTAAAATAGTTTGTAAATATATCCATGTAAAGGGGGAAAATACAGTGAACATTGGATATCAATGCAAAGTGCTTGTAAACTAAAAGTGACCCATGACTAGGTTTCCAGTGCACATAATTAAGAGAGAGTATACGTTCTTATGAAATTATAATACATTGGAAGCTTTCCTTCAAATCTGAGCTTAATTCTTTGAAAGTAAAAAGAGACAGAATGAAATGTCCATAGAAAACCTTTGAATAACTATTGAGTTGTTTCTGAATTTTTTATGGTATTATAAAACCACTTCTTCAATGTTGCATATATTTTTAAGTATTTTATTTATTATCTTTTTGTCTGCTCAGATTTAACACACACTACAGTGATTTGTCCCTGTGGCTGTACCAGATTGATTTCTGTCATCATTAGGAATGCAGATGGTGTGGAATCTGAGAGTCCAAATTTTGTTCATTGTGTTTGGATTAGAAATAATAAATGAGTTCTTAATTAGCATGCAAGGAAATGTGTTTTGGTCTATAATACAAATGAATTGTGTTTACTAGGTTAATTATTTTATTACCCAAGAAACTGGAAAGCTTTCTGTAGAAAATTATTCAAAGTGAATCACTAAAAGAAACAAAATAGAAGAAAGAAGATTTAAATTTAGAGCATAACAACATTTGTATCTAAGCTTTCTAAAAACTGTCTCTATTTTATTGTATTTACAAAGTATGTATATGTTTGCTAAAATTTTGCCTGGAAGTATTTATGTTTAGCTTTGCATATTGCATCTACCTTCTATTATCCTTTCAACCCCTTCTTTTACAGTTTGAAGCATTTGGTGATTGCTTAGAGCAGTTAGAATATCCTATATTTCCAGAAAATCCATAAAATAATATTTCTTAAATTATGTTTGTTTTAAACATGAATTAGCATAGCTATTTAATAATTTTGAGTTTCATGTCAATTTTTGAAAGTGTAGGTTAATAAAAATTTATACTTAGGAAAATAGAAGAAAAAGAATATAGTTAGTGCTTAGATTTATACCTTTTGAGTTGGTAAGGGAGTAGAAAATGTAAAGAAAACTGTAACTGTGGGCTTTCCCATCTTTGTATAAGTTTCATGAAATATTGACTCTGAGACTTCTTATATATGAGTAAATGGCTAAGCCAGTAGATTGGCTCACTTCTGCTAGTTCATAACTCCAATAACCCATGTAAAGTCATGTGCCAGGCCATGTGTCTGGTTGCCTGGTCCTCAGTTTCATGCTAGCATCTTCCTCAGTGTTGAAACAAATCTCCCATACCTCATTATTGCCCATAATCTTATCTTATCTTTTATCTTTTATATTTTATTTTTTAATTAGATATTTTCTTCATTTACATTTCAAATGCTATCCCCTTTTCTAGTTTCCTCTCTGAAAGTCCCCTATTCCCCCTCCACCCCCCTCCCCGTCCTGCTCCCCAGCTCACTGGTCCTGGCATTTCCCTGTACTGAGGCATATACTTTTCTTTTCTTTTTATTGGATATTTTCTTTATGTACATTTCAAATGTTATCCCCTTTCCAGGTTCCCTCCCCCCGAAACCCCTATCCCATCCTCCCTCCTCCTGCTTCTATGAGGGTGTTCTTCCACCTACTTACATCCCCTCCCTCGACACCCCTATACTGGGGCATCAATTGAGCCTTTATAGGACAAAGACCTCTCCTCCCATTGATGACTGACAAGGCCATCCTCCACTACATATGCAGCTGGAGCCATGTGTAGTCCTTGGTTGATGGCTTAGTCCCTGGGAGTTCTGTGGGGTCTGGTTGGTTGTTCTAGTTTATATTATACATCTAATGTTTCTATATTTGCACATACACAATTTTACTTAGATTATCAAATTCAAAGTCAATTAAGATGTTCCTAATTTTAGTTCCTTTTGTGCTTTTAACTGCTTTGCCCATTTTCAATTTTATATGGTATTCTTATGATGAATCTCCCCTGTCTAGGAGTATGCTTAAATTCCCTACTTGCTTACTCTTTTCCTTAGATGCAATTCCATCTCCTCTTATTCTCCCTAACTTCAGAGTCATATGCAGAAGTGTGATTCAGTGGAGATGTGTTCTATGGTGTAAATCTTTCCTACATGAATGTTTTCCACTTCCTGGTGAAGGACACCTTGTAAAACATCTCGCTGCATTTCTAATGGAGGTCCAATGGAGTCAACAGGAATAGTTGGAGTTAACTTGATTTTTCTATTCTTTGCTATTCTTTGGCATAGTATTTAATCCTTTTAGAGTCCATAAAATAAGGAAAATGTAGGTCTGTTAGTTCGCATTGCATATGATATTCCTAATTTTATCATTTTCTCCAAACATTGTATGTAAAGCTGAACACTTTTTTCTTCTTTTTTTTCCATTTTTTATTAGGTATTTAGCTCATTTACATTTCCAATGCTATACCAAAAGTCCCCCATACCCACCCACCCCCACTCCCATACCCACCCACTCCCCCTTTTTGGACCTGGCATTCCCAGTACTGGGGCATATACAGTTTGCGTGTCCAATGGGCTTCTCTTTCCAGTGATGGCCGACTAGGCCATCTTTTGATACATATGCAGCTAGAGTCAAGAGCTCCGGGGTACTGGTTAGTTCAGAATGTTGTTCCACCTATAGGATTGCAGATCCCTTTAGCTCCTTAGGTACTTTCTCTAGCTCCTCCATTGGGAGCCCTGTGATCCACCCATTAGCTGATTGTGAGCAACCACTTCTGTGTTTGCTAGGCCCCGGCATAGTCTCACAAGAGACAGCTACATCTGGGTCCTTTCAATAAAATCTTGCTAGTGTATGCAATAGTGTCAGCGTTTGGATGCTGATTATGGGGTGGATCCCTGGATATGGCAGTCTCTACATGGTCCATCCTTTCGTCTCAGCTCCAAACTTTGTCTCTGTAACTCCTTCCATGGGTGTTTTGTTCCCACTTCTTTTTTTTCCATTTTTTATTAGGTATTTAGCTCATTTACATTTCCAATGCTATACCAAAAGCCCCCATACCCACACACCCCCACTCCCCTACCCACCCACTCTCCCTTTTTGGCCCTGGTGTTCCCCTGTACTGGGGCATATAAAGTTTGCGTGTCCAATGGGCCTCTCTTTCCAGTGATGGCCAACTAGGCCATCTTTTGATACATATGCAGTTAGAGTCAAGAGCTTCAGGGTACTGTTTAGTTCATAATGTTGTTTCACCTATAGGGTTGCAGATCCCTTTAGTCCTTGGCTACTTTCTCTAGATTCCTCCATTGGGAGCCCTGTGATCCATCCATTAGCTGACTGTGAGCATCCACTTCTGTGTTTGCTAGGCCCCGGCATAGTCTCACAAGAGACAGCTACATCTGGGTCCTTTCATTAAAATCTTGCTAGTGTATGCAATGGTGTCAGCGTTTGGATGCTGATTATGGGGTGGAACCCTGGATATGGCAGTCTCTACATGGTCCATCCTTTCATCTCAGCTCCAAACTTTGTCTCTGTAACTCCTTCCATGGGTGTTTTGTTCCCAATTCTAAGGAGGGGCATAGTGTCCACACTTCAGTCTTCATTCTTCTTGAGTTTCATGTGTTTAGCAAATTGTATCTTATATCTTGGGTATCCTAGGTTTTGGGCTAATATCCACTTATCAGTGAGCATATATTGTGTGACTTCCTTTGTGATTGGGTTACCTCACTCAGGATGATGCCCTCCAGGTCCATCCATTTGGCTAGGAATTTCATAAATTCATTCTTTTTAATAGCTGAGTAGTACTCCATTGTGTAGATGTACCACATTTTCTGTATCCATTCCTCTGTTGAGGGGCATCTGGGTTCTTTCCAGCTTCTGGCTATTATAAATAAGGCTGCTATGAACATAGTGGAGCATGTGTCCTTCTTACCAGTTGGGGCATCTTCTGGATATATGCCCAGGAGAGGTATTGCTGGATCCTCTGGTAGTACTATGTCCAATTTTCTGAGGAACTGCCAGACTGATTTCCAGAGCGGTTGTACAAGCCTGCAATCCCACCAACAATGGAGGAGTGTTCCTCTTTCTCCACATCCATGCCAGCATCTGCTGTCACCTGAATTTTTGATCTTAGCCATTCCGACTGGTGTGAGGTGGAATCTCAGGGTTGTTTTGATTTGCATTTCCCTGATGATTAAGGATGTTGAACATTTTTCAGGTACTTCTCTGCCATTCGGTATTCCTCAGGTGAGAATTCTTTGTTCAGTTCTGAGCCCCATTTTTAAATGGGGTTATTTGATTTTCTGAAGACCACCTTCTTGAGTTCTTTATATATGTTGGATATTAGTCCCCTATCTGATTTAGGATAGGTAAAGATCCTTTCCAAATCTGTTGGTGGTCTTTTTGTCTTATTGACGGTGTCTTTTGCCTTGCAGAAACTTTGGAGTTTCATTAGGTCCCATTTGTCAATTCTCGATCTTACAGTACAAGCCATTGCTATTCTGTTCATGAATTTTTCCCCTGTGCCCATATCTTCAAGGCTTTTCCCCACTTTCTCCTCTATAAGTTTCAGTGTCTCTGGTTTTATGTGAAGTTCCTTGATCCACTTAGATTTGACCTTAGTACAAGGAGATAAGTATGGATCAATTCGCATTCTTCTACAGGATAACAAACAGTTGTGCCAGCACCAATTGTTGAAAATGCTGTCTTTCTTCCACTGGATGGTTTTAGCTCCCTTGTCGAAGATCAAGTGACCATAGGTGTGTGGGTTCATTTCTGGGTCTTCAATTCTATTCCATTGGTCTACTTGTCTGTCTCTATACCAGTACCATGCAGTTTTTATCACAATTGCTCTGTAGTAAAGCTTTAGTTAAGGCATGGTGATTCCACCAGAGGTTCTATAATCCTTGAGAAGACTTTTTGCTATCCTAGGTTTTTTGTTATTCCAGATGAATTTGCAAATTGCTCCTTCTAATTCGTTGAAGAATTGAGTTGGAATTTTGATGGGGATTGCATTGAATCTGTAGATTGCTTTTGGCAAGATAGCTATTTTTACAATGTTGATCCTGCCAATCCATGAGCATGGGAGATCTTTCCATCTTCTGAGATCTTCTTTAATTTCTTTCCTCAGAGATTTGAAGTTTTTATCATACAGATCTTTCACTTCCTTAGTTAGAGTCACGCCAAGATATTTTATATTATTTGTGACTATTGAGAAGGGTGTTGTTTCCCTAATTTCTTTCTCAGCCTGTTTATTCTTTGTATAGAGAAAGGCCATTGACTTGTTTGAGTTTATTTTATATCCAGCTACTTCACCGAAGCTGTTTATCAGGTTTAGGAGTTCTCTGGTGGAATTTTTAGGGTCACTTATATATACTATCATATCATGTGCAAAAAGTGATATTTTGACTTCCTCTTTTCCAATTTGTATCCCCTTGATCTCCTTTTGTTGTCAAATTGCTCTGGCTAGGACTTCAAGTACAATGTTGAATAGGTAGGGAGAGAGTGGACAGCCTTGTCTAGTCCCTGATTTTAGTAGAATTGCTTCCAGCTTCTCACCATTTACTTTGATGTTGGCTACTGATTTGCTGTAGATTGCTTTTATCATCTTTAGGTATGGGCCTTGAATTCCTGATCTTTCCAAGACTTTTATCATGAATGGGTGTTGGATTTTGTCAAAGGCTTTCTCAGCATCTAAGGAGATGATCATATGGTTTTTGTCTTTGAGTTTGTTTATATAATGGATTACATTGATGGATTTTCGTATATTAAACCATCCCTGCATCACTGGAATAAAACCTACTTGGTCAAGATGGATGATTGCTTTAATATGTTCTTGGATTCGGTTAGCGAGAATTTTATTGAGGATTTTTGCATCGATATTCATAAGAGAAATTGGTCTGAAGTTCTCTATCTTTGTTGGGTCTTTCTGTGGTTTAGGTATTAGAGTAATACTGGCTTCATTAAATGAGTTGGGTAGAGTACCTTCTACTTCTATTTTGTGAAATAGTTTGTGCAGAACTGGAATTAGATCTTCTTTGAAGGTCTGATAGAACTCTGCACTAAACCTGTCTGGTCCTGGGCTTTTTTTGGCTGGGAGATTATTAATAACTGCTTCTATTTCTTTAGGGGATATGGGACTGTTTAGATGATCAACTTGATCCTGATTCAACTTTGGTACCTGGTATCTGTCCAGAAATTTGTTCATTTCATCCAGGTTTTCCAGTTTTGTTGAGTATAGCCTTTTGTAGAAAGATCTGATGGTGTTTTGGATTTCTTCAGGATCTGTTGTTACGTCTCCCTTTTCATTTCTGATTTTGTTAATTAGGATTTTGTCCCTGTGCCCTTTAGTGAGTCTAGTTAAGGGTTTATCTATCTTGTTGATTTTCTCAAAGAACCAACTCCTCGTTTGGTTAATTCTTTGAATAGTTCTTCTTGTTTCCACTTGGTTGATTTCACCCCTGAGTTTGATTATTTCCTGCCGTCTACTCCTCTTGGGTCAATTTGCTTCCTTTTTTTCTAGAGCTTTTAGATGTGTTGTCAAGCTGCTAGTATGTGCTCTCTCCCGTTTCTTCTTGGAGGCACTCAGAGCTATGAGTTTCCCTCTTAGAAATGCTTTCATTGTGTCCCATAGGTTTGGGTACGTTGTGGCTTCATTTTCATTAAACTCTAAAAAGTCTTTAATTTCTTTCTTTATTCCTTCCTTGACCAAGGTATCATTGAGAAGAGTGTTGTTCAGTTTCCACGTGATTGTTGGCTTTCCATTATTTATGTTGTTATTGAAGATTAGTCTTAGGCCATGGTGGTCTGATAGGATACATGGGACAATTTCAATATTTTTGTATCTGTTGAGGCCTATTTTGTGACCAATTATATGGTCAATTTTGGAGAAGGTCCCGTGAGGTGCTGAGAAGACGGTATATCCTTTTGTTTTAGGATTAAACGTTCTGTAGATATCTATCAGGTCCATTTATTTCATTACTTCTGTTAGTTTCACTGTGTCCCTGTTTAGTTTCTGTTTCCACGATTAGTCCATTGATGAAAGTGGTGTGTTGAAGTCTCCCACTATTAATGTGTGAGGTGCAACATGTGCTTTGAGCTTTACTAAAGTGTCTTTAATGAATGTGGCTGCCCTTGCATTTGGAGCGTAGATATTCAGAATTGTGAGTTCCTCTTGGAGGATTTTACCTTTGATGAGTATGAAGTGTCCCTCCTTGTCTTTTTTGATAACTTTGGGTTGGAAGTCGATTTTATCCGATATTAAAATGGCTACTCCAGCCTGTTTCTTCAGACCATTTGCTTGGAAAATTGTTTTCCAGCCTTTCACTCTGAGGTAGTGTCTTTCTTTTTCCCTGAGATGGGTTTCCTGTAAGCAGCAGAATGTTGGGTCCTGTTTGTGAAGCCAGTCTCTTAGTCTTTGTCTTTTTATTGGGGAGTTGAGACCATTGATATTAAGAGATATTAAGGAAAAGTAATTGTTGCTTCCTCTTATTTTTGTTGTTAAAGTTGGCATTCTGTTCTGTGGCTGTCTTCTTTTAGTTTTGTTGAGGGATTATCTTCTTGTTTTTTCTAGGGCGTTGTTCCCATCCTTGTATTGGTTTTTTTTCTGTTATTGTCCTTTGAAGGGCTGGATTCCTGGAGAGATAATGGGTGAATTTAGTTTTGTCGTGGAATACTTTGGTTTCTCCATCTATGGTAATTGAGAGTTTGGCTGGGTATAGTAGTCTGGGCTGGAATTTGTGTTCTCTTAGTGTCTGTATAAGATCTGTCCAGGCTCTTCTGGCATTCATAGTCTCTGGTGAAAAATCTGGTGTAATTCTGATAGGCTTGCCTTTATATGTTACTTGACCTTTTTCCCTTACTGCTTTTAGTATTCTATCTTTATTTAGTGCATTTGATGTTCTGATTATTATGTGTTGGGAGGAATTTGTTTTCTGGTCCAGTCTATTTGGAGTTCTGTAGGCTTCTGTATGATCATGGGCATCTCTTTCTTTAGATTTGGGAAGTTTTCTTCAATAATTTTGTTGAAGATGTTTGCTGGTCCTTTGAGTTGAAAATCTTCATTCTCATTCACTCCTATTATCCGTAGGTTTGGTCTTCTCATTGTGTCCTGGATTTCCTGGATGTTTTGAGTTAGGATCTTTTTGCATTTTCCATTTTCTTTGATTGTTGTGCTGATGTTCTCTATGGAATCTTCTGCACCTGAGATTCTCTCTTCCATCTCTTGTATTCTGTTGCTGATGCTGGCATCTATGGTTCCAGATTTATTTCCTAGGGTTTCTATCTCCAGCGTTGCCTCACTTTGGGTTTTCTTTATTGTGTCTACTTCCCTTTTCAGGTCTAGTATGGTTTTGTTCATTTTTATCACCTGTTTGGATGTGTTTTCCTGTTTTTCTATAAGGACTTCTACCTGTTTGGTTGTGATTTCCTGTTTTTCTTTAAGGACTTGTAACTCTTTAGCAGTGTTCTCCTGTATTTCTTTAAGTGAGTTATTAAATTCCTTCTTTATGTCCTCTACCATCATCATGAGATATGCTTTTAAATCCAGGTCTACCTTTTCAGGTGTGTTAGGATGCCCTGGACTGTGCGAAGTGGGAGTGCTGGGTTCTGATGATGGTGAGTGGTCTTGGTTCCTGTTAGTAGGATTCTGATGTTTACCTTTCGCCATCTGGCAATCTCTGGAGTTAGTTGTTATAGTTGTCTTTGTTTAGAGATTGTTCCTCTGTTGTTTTTGTTACCCTCTATCAGCAGACGTGGGAGACTAGCTCTCTCCTCTGAGTTTCAGTGGTCAGAGCAGTCTCTGCAGGCAAGCTCTCCTCTTTCAGGGAAGGTGCATAGTTATCTGGTGTTTGGACCTCCTCCTGGCTGAAGATGAAGGCCCAAAACAGGATCTTTCCCAGAAGCTGTATTGATTTGGCCAGGAAGGTGGCCGGTTGTCTGGAGCCGAAGATGGTGCCGCCTCAGAAGCTCTCTAGCTCTTGCCTGTACCAGAAATGGCTGGCCTCTGTTTTCCACACCTTTACCCATGCAGCCTGCCCTCCTCGGAGTCCCAGATCCTAGGAGGCTCCCTCCAGGGCCTGAGGCACAAACCTCTCGGGCAGGCCGGACCCCTGTGCACTCACCAGGAAGGTGGCCAGTTTTCTGGAGCCGAAGATGGCGCCGCCTCAGAAGCTTTGTCAACACTTTTTCTTCTTTGTTTTTCTTTCCTAATACTACACACTCTGACTGCCCTTTTTCTCCTGCCCTGCCCATACCCCTCCTTTTCTCCAGAATATTTTTTTTAATCTGGATACATTATATTAAAGCATTGTTTACTTGTTTACTCTGAAATTGAGCTTATTTCAGAATTACATGATAAGTGCATGGCGATTTTTTTCTCTACTTTTAAATTTTGAAGTAATTATTTGGTGCTCTAATACCCAAAATAATAGGCTATTGAGTTATTTTTATTATAAACATAATGATCATATGCTTTAATGAATTGAATCAATTGTTCATGCTGAGATCAAAGTGTTCCAGACCTGTTGGTGAAAATCCTTGCCTGCTTACTCCTGTGTTGAGTTTCCTGACCCTAGTGGACACTGAAAATTTTTATTTCCTGGTGAAAATGGTCACCTGTTCATTTTATGTACCTCTTGCCCTAAATATGAAACAATTGTTTTGTGGGGGACATCTGCTTTCCCATCATGGAAGTCATTTTTCAAAACTAATTGAAGTTCAACTCTATGCTACTTTTCTCCATGCCAAATCTCTCTTTCATCTAAGAAAATTAAGACTGGAGATTAAATAAAAATTAAGAAAATTCCACAAGATATTTCTCTGCCTAAGAAAATATTATCACACGTTTGCATCACTAATGGGGTTTGGAGAAGACATTTAATATTTTGGAGGTATCCAATTCTCTTCTTTTTTTCATTTTATTAAAAGTATTTTTTTCTTTCACATGATATATTCTCATTACAGTTTTCCCCTCCTCTATTCTTAGTTTTTCTCTACCTCCCTTCCCATCTGGGTTCATGTCCTTTCTGGCCTTGGGCAGTTTGAATATTTAATGTGTTTTTCTTTCCATATGAACTATTATAAATGACCACCAATTCTGTTTCTAATTTATTAATGCCTTTCAGTGCCTAATTCAAACTAATTTTATTTTTGCATTGATGAGTTAATTAAATTCAGCTAGAGTCTTGCTATGTAGTTACAACTGACCTCAAAGTTGAAAATACCCTGCTAAAGCCTCAAAGTACCTGCATTACAGACAGATATATTACACTGTGCTCATTCAAATCCATTTTATTATCTTAATATGCTGCACAAAAAGGCATGAAAAGAAAAAGTAACTTAAAATTTAAATGTATAATTTCATTTAAATTTAAATGTTATGAAAAGAGTAATATTTTTCTTTTATAATTTCCATAAGATTTAATTTGTAAGTGCATAAACATTCCTGTGTAATACCGTTTAGAATTATATCTAAATTAAATCTATATATCTATGAAAATGAAGATGAGTACTACAGGCCCTTCATACTTGAAATTTTTTTATGTATTTTTTTTTCCATTTTTTAATTAGGTATTTAGCTCATTTACATTTCCAATGCTATACCAAAAGTCCCCCATAACCTCCCCCCCCCACTTCCCTGTCCACCATTCCATTCCCATTTTTTTTTTTTTTTTTTTGGCCCTGGCATTCCCCTGTACTGGGGCATATAAAGTTTGCGTGTCCAATGGGCCTCTCTTTCCAGTGATGGCCAACTAGGCCATCTTTTGATACATATGCAGCTAGAATCAAGAGCTCCGGGGTACTGGTTAGTTCAGAATGTTGTTCCACCTATAGGGTTGCAGAAATTTTTTGAGTTAAATACTTGGTTTAGGTTTGCATCTGGTCATAATACTCAGCTAACACATAAGCTGCATTTTATGTTTGATAAGAGTATGGAAGGCAACTCCTCCAGTACCTATCTTAGAGAGTTCTTTGATTCTTATTTCAAACAAAGAATTATTCATAATCCAAATGTTGATAAAGATGTACAGCTGTGAGACTGAGGCAGAGAAATGAAGCTCTTAACTGGGAGACTTTACCCTGCCTTGAAGTGTTTCTTAGCTGACCTCATGACAGTTGTTCTGGACATCCTTAGTATTTGATGTATGTGCATCTCACCTGTTCTGAAAATATTTTATACTGACTGCAGCATCAGCATCACATGGTGAATTAGAAAGGCTCATAATTAGACCAAGTATTATATGTTTTAATATATACCCGTGTACTATAGAATTCTTCATGCTTTTCAATGTCATTTTCCTCTGTGTACTCTGTGCTTCTCTGTAGCTTCCTGAGAGGTCAGCCACTTATCTGTATTTGAGAAATGTGAGAAATTCAAGGAAAACTGTGACTAACACACCAGTCTTCTCACCATTGAGAGGGCACACTTTTTCCCATGTCAGGTGCTCAATGAAACCTGCTGCTCTTCTCAAGGAAATTCTGTATTTCAAAGACTGGAACATAATTTAAAATGACTTTTGGCAATTTTGCAATGAAAGCATGAAACTGTTGATCTGTAAAAATTTCAAAGTTGACAGGATATAGAGATATTTATGTTAGATATTAATCTTATTGAAGATCTTAAATTCATCTTAAGAGGTTGCAGGAACAACCCCAAAATCATGTTCTAGGTTTTTTTTCTCCTCTTCATTCCCTGAACACCTTACTTTCAAGATGAACCCTAGTAATAGAATAAGATGGTTCTGTTTCAAGTGACTTTTATTCGAGATGTACCCTGAGCCATAGCAACACTTTAATTGTTACTTGCAAAATGTGCAAGAGACCAAGTTTACAGATAAGAGTATATTTCTTTCCCTAAGAGGCAAACGGCTTGATTATTTGTTCAGGTCTCCTGAGCTCCTGGAGCAGCCTGCACTGTATAAAGGGCAGCGTGTGCAGTGAGAAGGAG